>NC_090725.1:272701605-272709105 GCF_036898095.1 Palaemon carinicauda
CTAGCCTAAGGGATAGAAGAAAATAATAAGTAGCCGTGTTGTTATCCTTCCCGTATCAAATTAGCTTTTTTTTCAGCCACCCCCACCCCCTAAAAAAAACGCCTTAGTGACATAATTCAAAAAGCTACTTGAAATATCTCTTGATATAGCGTCAAATCTCCTTAATTTCCTTTCCATACCGCAAAAAATTTAAAATGAAGTAGGAATTTTGTTGTGGCCGATGTGGTAACGTCGCTGACTGGTGAACACCACACTGGGGTTCGAGTTCCGCTAAAACTCGTTAGTGTCTTTGGTCGCTGCAACCTCACCATCCTTGTGAGCTAAGCATGGTGGGTTTCGGGGATTCTACAGGTCTATCTGCTGAGTCATCAGTAGCCATTCCCTGGCCCTCCTTGGTACTAGCTGGGGTGGAGAAGGGCTTGGGCGCTGGTCATATGAATAAATGATCAGGGCATTGTCCTGCTCGATAGGGCAATGTCACTGTCCCTTGCCTTTACCATTCATGAGTGGCCTTTAAACCTTTAAATTGTCTTTGTCAAATAAAATATATGATGACAATGCAAAAAACCTACCCAAAAAAAGGAGCACAGTTACGATTGTATCTCATAAAAACTGTTGAATGTCAATAACATCCTCACAATCCTACTCTAATCAACAAAAGTCATAAATAGTGTTAAGTCATAATGTTAGGTGTTTTTCATCTAAATGGGGTTACAGTATAAAAAAGCTAATGATTTTCGTCTACTGTTCGATTGAAAGAAATAAGCTTAAAATTATAAATATATATTATGTATTACACACACACACACACACACACACACACACACACATATATATATATATATATATATATATATATATACATATATATAAATGATATATATATACATATATATATACAGTATATATATACAGTATATGTACAGTATATATATATATACATATATATATATACACATATATACATATATATACATATATACAAATACATATATATATATATATATATATATATATATATATATATATATATATACATATATATATATGTATATATATATATATATATATATATATATATATATATATATGCACATACGTTATATCGATGACGTATTCATCACGACAACAAACAAACAAGAGACAGAAGAATTATCTGACAAACTAAGGAGAAATTCCGTGCTCAATTTCACAACCGAATACAGTCAAGAAAAGGAACTGCCTTTCCTCGATACACACACACACACACACACACACACATATATATATATATATATATATATATATATATATTTATATATAATATATATATATATATATATATATATATATTATATATAGATATATATATATATATTATATATAGATATATATATATATATATATATATATATATATATATATTTATATATATATACATATATATATATATACATATATATATACACATACACACACACATATATATATATATATATATATATATATATATATATATATATATATATATATATACAGTCTATATATATCATGGAAGAATGTAAGTCTTTGATTTGCATCTTGAATACGTCTGAGTGAATACTGCCACTAGATTTCAGCTTCAATATTTTTACTGTTGATTTCAGACAGAAGAAGTCTCATTAGCTGAAACAATTTTAACTTTCGGTAACCTTGCCCTTATTCATTTTAAAAGGCGTACTTAGACATCTGCTGATTCCTTCTTTATCACTCATAAACGCCATACACGAAATCCACAGTGGTCTAATGTTTTCAGGTTGAGGAATATCTTTCATATTCACTCTTATGGCTCTATCTTTTGGATATCATTCCCACATTGTAATACAATGTTATAACACGTATTTTGTGTAGACATTCGGACCATTAGAAAAATAATACTGCATCTATTTATATCCAAACTCAATATCGTGCATTACTTGCATTATCCACACAATCTTAAGATTTGTTTCGCTACCCTCATTCAAATAGCCTCCTCTTGCAGGATCCCTGAAGATGTATACATATTCTTCACTACCGTATCCATCCACTTGTATTCCTTCATCTGCTCTTCTCTTCCATCAAAGAACTACATCTCATTATCCTTTTTTTCTTTAATTAACCATTATTTCCTGATCACTCCTCTTAATAGTCTTATTCCCTCTTCCTATCTCTTATACCACAAACAAGCCTACTGAACCCAGGACTCCATGATGGAATTGCAGAGGCCCCCAATCTAGCCCTGCTTCTTCTGTTTCTTTACCCTTAATCACAATTCATCCATCTTCCCCTATAATGCTCTTCTCGCACCCTTATTCACTTCACTTGCCTTAATTGCATTACAACCACATGGACACAGTATTCTCTCTTTATATCTAGCATAACCTATGGTCCAACCAAATAATGAACAGGTACCTCCAGCCACATTGCTCTCCCAATTACACCCAGATATTTGCCTTATCATACACTAAAGAACAACAAATATCTATATCCAATATAAAATCGATACAATATATACACACACACTCATATATATATATATATATATATATATATATATATATATATATATATATATATATATATATATATATATATATATATATATATATATATATATATATATATATATATATATATATATATATATATATATATATTAAGACCCTTAGCTTCAATAAGCGTAAGAGGAGATGATAATGCATATATTTTCATTACTAGCTAAGCTGCAACAAAAGTTGGAAAAGTGGGAAACTATAAGCCAAAGGGCTCCAACAGGGAAAATAGCCTAGTGAGGAGAGGGAACAAGGATACAGATGGAATAGTGTGCCTCTGTGTACCCTCAAACAATAGAACACTAACCCAAGGCAGTGAAGACTGGTCCTAGAAAAGCTGCTTACTATAGTAAATAAACGTTGCTTCCCTTGTCAAGTGGAAAGTAACCACTGTACAATGTAACGGTAATCCCTTTTGTGAAGAAGGATCTTTCGGTTATACTAAGTGTTGTCAGGTAAAAACAGAAAGAGGAGAATGTGTAAACAATAGGCCATACTATTTGGTGTATGTGTAAGCAAAGGAAAAATGAACTGTTACCAGAAAGGTATTCAATATGGTAGTATTTGGCCAGTCAGAGGACCCAATAACTCTAGCAATATTATCTCAATGGGTGGCTGGTGCCTTTGCCAACCTAGTACCTCCAGTAAAGTGAACTCGGTAGATTAAGACATTGTGATGCATGTACATTGAGCCGTCATTTGATTATTGGGAACCTTTCTGAGGGTTTCCAGTCTCTGCAGTTTCACTGTTTCATTTATATGATAAAAGGAAGAAAATCACTAAATGTATCAATCATATATACACATGGGACATGGGGACAAAAAGCCGTTGATCACCCAACGAGAAATGACCAATATCGCTCGCTCACAACCTGCCACAGACGGCTCTCCTCATGAGGTGAACCTATTTCATGCCCTTTGGGTACAACACTTGCCCCAAACTGTATGCGCTGCCATACCCAATGTCGATATTTTTCCCACAAAGGACCTGACGACCAAAGTTGATGCCCTTATAGACAGCCACTTCACCACCTTCGAGACCTCCATCAACACCTCCACTCCTCATGAAGAGGACAACTATTCAACATTGGCCAAAGCAGATGTGAATGCGTAGGACATAGATGGCCAACCTGGGATGTGCCAGAGCGGCGAGTACGACGCCTGCCATCTACCACTCGCTCACACCCCAACCAATGACCTCTACAACCACTTACTGATACCCATCAACCAAAGTTATGCTACCACCACTCCAGATTTAGGGCTGCTGCGATGAAATGTTCAAACGGTTGTCAGTGGGTAAAAAACGTTTAATTAAGGCCTCCTGTCACTAATCTTTCTGTTTAAGTGATGCAGGCATGGACGTACAATTCTTAGTAGATATGGGTGCTTGCCGTTCTCTTCTTCCAAGGCCACTCTCCAGGACACGACGTAGTCCATCTAGATCTGAAAACGAGTGCCTGGTATGCAGATGTATGCCTGGTAGCTGCTAACAGCTCTGCGATACCTACATACTGTTATGAGAACCTCACATTATCGTTTGGAAGTGTCAAATATCACTCTAATTTCTTCGTTGCTGACATCACATTGCCAATCCTCACATTACCACCTCCTGGTTAAAGTTGCTCACTGAAGACTAGTATACGCAGATTCTTACTCGTCCACATCAGCACACCACCAGATGCTTACGCCCACCACCTCACATTGTACCTAGACGTCTTCTGTCCAGAAATTCGTCAGATCCCACCAAACATTTTTTTTATCTCTATATCAAAACGATGGGGGGGGGGCAGTATTCACCAGATACAGGTATCTGGCACCGGATTGTTTGGATTCCGCTAAACAAACGTTCGCTGAAATTGAAGAAATTGGCCTTTGCCAAAAGGCCTCAAGCCCATGGTTGTCACCCTAACACATTGTTCTCAAGAAAAATGGCTCTCTGCACCCATGTGGGGATTACAGGTGCCTGAATATGCAGACAGAACCGGATCACTACCCCTCCCAAACACTGCCGACATGACCTACAACTTGCAAAAGGCGAAGGTTTTCTCCACACTCGACTTACTGAAGTCATATTATCAGGTGCCCATAAACCTAGACGACATCCCCAAGACAGCCATCACCACCCCCTTCAGTATATACACCTTCAATTACTCCTGTTTTGGCCTTCGTAATGCTGGGGCCACTTTTTAACGCCTTAGGGATGGGATCCCCTTCTGTGTATATGTGGATGACATATTTGTGGTCTCGTCCTCCAAAGAGGAACACCTCCATCACCTACGCATCGTGTTTGACCGCCTACAACAGAATAACCTTCTTGTCTGGTATGACAAGTGTACTTTTGATGCCAAGGAAGTATTGTTCTTAGGGCACTGCATCACTCCTGAAAGAGTCTACCCCCCTCCCTGAGAAGGTAACAACCGTTCAGAACTTCCCCATGCCCTTAACCGTCAGAGCACTGCAAGAATTTTTGGCATGATCAACTATTATCACCATTTCCTGCCAGCCATCACTGCCACGCTTGCCCCTATCTATGCCTCCCTCAATGGCAAGCCAAAAGACCTGAAGTGGGGTTCCCTTCAAGAAGCAGCCTTCTGCAAAGCAAAGAAAGCCCTATCAATTGCTGCTGTTCTCACTTTTCCCGTGCCAAATGCACCTCACTTTTTCTCCACTGATGCACTTCGCTGTCCGGCACTTGATTGCCACTTCTTGAAAGGAACACCGTTCATCATTCACATTGACCACATTCCTCTGGTGCACGCCTTCACTCAATAGTCCGACACCTGGTCAGCCCGTCAACGCCGTCAACTCTCTGTCGTGGCCGAGTACAATTGCACCCTTCAACATGTCCCTGGGAAAATGAATCCTGTTGCCAATGCCCTGTCCAGAAACAAATCGACAGCCATTCACCTAGGATTGGATTACAACACCTTGGGAGAAGCCCAACAAAAAGATCCAGAGTCCCAAGCAAGTAGGACATCCTGCACATCCATTCATTTGGAAGACGTCCCTCTAGACAACTCCAACGCCACCCTCCTCTGTGACGTCAGTACTGGTAGACTTAGAACGTGGATACTTGCTCCCATGCACTGACAGGTGTTTGATTTCATTCATGGCCTTTCACATTCCTCGTGCCGATATACTGCACAGTTACTAAAGACGAAGTTCATTTGGCACGACATTACAAAGGATGCATCATGTACATTATGCCAAACTTCAAGAGTACATTGACACATGGATTCAAGAGGGGGAACCTTTCCTCAACCTTATCATCCTTTTGCTCATATCACGTCGACGTACCAGATCCCCTACCCCCATCCCAAGGACATTGTTACCTGCAAGGACTCCAACTGGTTTATATAGCTTCCCTTGGTCCTCCTGGGACTAAGGACCATTCCTAAGGACACCCTACATGCTTCGGCAGCTGAAATGGTGTATAGTGACCCGTTGCCAATTTTTTTCCGTCGAAAACCTCCTCCAATAATCTCCAGCGCCTAGGTCATGTTTTGGGAAAATTTACTCCATGCCTCCACACTTACAAGCGCCCAGCGAGGAAACACATACCGACACATTTTCTTGCGCAATGACACCAGCAAGCCACTGCTAACACCCCCTTACATGGGTCCTTTCCTCGTGATCCGTTGAACAATGAAAGCGTTCTTACTGAACATTCAGGGTAAAGAAGACTTGGTCTCCATTGATTGCCTTAAACCTTCATACCTCCTGCAAGATAACCTGCCCACAGTGCACCTCTCCAGAGCAGGGTGCCCTATTTATGTCTTTATTAAGGGGGAAGCCATGCACCGACATGCATCACACGCTCGTACACTGTAATGCTATTTATGTTTTTTGTATATATCAATATTGCTCTCTCCTCACACTGATAACCTGTTTAAACCTGTATGTTCATGAATCATTGTCTTTGAATTTTTGTGCCGTTCTTGCTTAGAATGGCTTGTGCATAAACTCATGATACGTTGAAATAAAGTTAGTAGTATTTACCTCACCTCTCAGTTACGGTCTAACTGCTCGCTTGCACAATAGGAAGCATTGGGGGAGGCTATGAAGGTCTTATGCACTCACACTCTCAACTGGAGCAATGAAGAACAGCAGTGATTAAACCAATGGTATCGAAAAATTTTCAACTGTAGTGTATGTATTTGTCACAATGATTGAGATCCAGAGCAGTATGTTCTTCCATGTGACGCTGTTTAAATAGCAAATTATCTATCCTCTAAACAAAAAATGCGAAAGGAACATATGCTAATCAATAGGGAACTCTGAAAGCACCAATGCGAGTAAAGTTTGAGAGACAATTTGAAGAGGGTCCCTTAAGAAATGGAAGTCTTTCTGACAGGTGACTGGAAAAGTAGAAACCACATGGTGTTCACGAGAGGAATATCACAGGTCACAACACAAATCTTCAAGAAATAGCTGAAAAGGGAAGCAGTTCAACGTTAACTAAGGGACAAATCCTGCTACCAGATGAATTCATCTTGTCACTATCAGAAGGGTCAAGCCCCTTTTCACAGACTGAATTTCCCTCACACAAACCTTATCTCCTTGGCTTGTCATTAAACTAACTGAAGAGAACCATGAAGACAGAAAACAGTTGTATGCTGTCTATATGCAAGAAAAGAGATGGTTTATAGAATAAATCAGATCATTTAGTATAGGTATAGGCACTGGAAGAGGTCGCACGCATGCAGAGACAATTCCATCAACATATTACGGCATATCGCTGTCTAGAAGGATTCTATACTCTTGCCTAGTAATGTATTTACAGATGGTTGCTACATGGTCAACTAGCTATTTCAGATTTATTTTTAGCAAAGTAAGGGTAAAAAAACCTATGAGAGCAATTTAGCCCATTCAACCTTTATTAGCAACATATAACCGAATTTGACAATTTAATATCATTACAAAAGTCCCACAACTTTCAACCGCTAATTCA
>NC_090725.1:272716605-272719105 GCF_036898095.1 Palaemon carinicauda
CACATCGTATACCGACATATTTTACGCTTTTGGTTTTTTCATAGTATTCCACATAAACAGTACAAACTCAAAGCCTTCCATATTGTCTTTTCACTGGTACTCAACATAACTATAGCTCCTATTAACAAATCCCATCTTTTCTTACTAAAGCTCTCTTCAGATCTCACATAATCTCTTACACTGCCATCGGATTGGATTGCATTTATGTAGCACTGGGGTCTGGGAGGCCATTCAGCATACCTGTACAAGAGGGGGGAAATCCAGCAGTTGCACGTGGCAAGAAAAAGCTAAGGGATTGGACAGAAAGATAGAAGAAATGAAGAAGAAATGAGATATAGTAGATGTCTAAAAAGGACACCGCAAAATCCTTTTAAGTAGTGCCAACAGTTTTTATCATGAGGTGCACTGACGGAAATTACCCCTAAGAGACTTAAAAGATCCTGACCTCTCATATTTACTCAATAATAATTTTATGAATCTTCAACTTCTATGTTTTTACTATGCTCATTTTATTAACACTTGGGCCAAACTTAAAGTAATCAACTTTGAGGTTTAAAATCTTTCCCCTTTGGTATCTGCAGCCTCTATTCACTACCACCAACAACACCGTATCCTCAGAATATATTAGCACTCAAAACGGATCTAACCTCCTTAAGTTTTTTTATGACGATGAGAGACATAATGCTCTGGCTTCAGACCAACCTTTACTCCAAACGCGTCCCTCACAGCTTCATATTCCAACAAACTTTATATCAAATAAGGTTCTTGTGTCTCAGCAAATGGACTTCTTCATCACACCTCTTTATCCACAGAGCCCACAGTCTAAATCAACTCTTCTTCCCATCATACACCTAACTTGGTATGGTGAATATTGCTGTCTCAATCATTCTTACAATTGCCTCTATTATATATAAGTCTTTATAAAATCAAAAAACAAAATTCACAACAATATTACATCTACAACATTGAATGATGAATGACCCCAGTACAAAAAAGAAATCATAAAATTATCTTTGATCAAGGCGCTCCTCCTCACCTTCATCTTTCATGTGCTCTCAATCTTGTGGATACTTGGGCCTTTCCATTACTATCATCATCATTACTAACTTTTAGCGGCAACCCTAGTTGGGAAAACAGGATGCTAATAACCCCAAGGGCTCAAACAGGGAATAATAGCCCAGTGAGGAAATGATATATTGAAATAAATAAACTATAGGAATTAAAGAATAAAATATCTTCAGATCCGCAGCTATGTTAAGATTGATATGTCGTGTATAAACTAAGAAAACAGACTCATGTCAGCCTATTCAAAATAAAAACTAGTCGCTGCAATTTTGAAGTTCTACAGATCCAACTGCCTGATTAGGAAGATCATTCCACAATCTGTTCTGGTGTGGAATAAAACTTCTAGAATACTGAGCAGTATTGTGCCTAATGATGGAGACGGTAAGCCTGGTACTACAGTCTGAGAAGATCTGAATACATAGGATGGTCAGGATTATGAGTAAACCTTATGCAACATGTATAAAGAACTAATTGAACGACGATTCCAGAGATCAATATCTAGATCAGGAACAAAAAATTTAATAAATCGCAAGTTTTTGTCCAACAATTTAAGATGTGGGATAGCAGCTGAAGACTAAGTAAAAAAATACTCGAAATAAGGTAGAATGGGAGAATTTAAAAATTTCATCAGAATAGATTGATCACCGAAAATCTTCAAAGGCTTTCTCAATAAGCCCATTTATTTTTGTCAATTGGAGAATTAAGAGACCGAATGCATTTCTCAAAAGTAATTTGCAATGGAGAATCACACCTGAAATTTTTAAGGTATATATACCTAAAGAAACAGTATTAATACTGAGATTTGGATGTTGAGGAGCCACTGTTCTCGACCTACTTAACAGTCATACTTTGAGTATGACTGTACTTTGAGTTTTAGTTCAACTTCACGTCCCATAATTTGCACCATGCACGGTATTTAGATGAATCTCTATTAATGGATTCAGAAACCCCATATTACATTCAGGAGATGGGATTAATGAAAAATGAGTACCATCACCTTTGCATGAACAACAAGCTTATTTTCAAGGCCAAACCACATATCATATATATATATATATATATATATATATATATATATATATATATATATATATATATATATATACATATATATATACATATACATATACATATTTATATATATATATATATACATATATATATACATACATACATATATACGTATATATATGCATACATACATATATACATATATATATACATACATACATATATACATATATATACATACATACATATATACATATATATATACATACATACATATATACATATATACATATATATATATATATATATATATATATATATATATATATATATATATATACTATGAAACGCAATGGGCCAAGCACACTACCCTGAAGAACATAAGCTATCATGTTCACTATTGTGCCAATCAACAACAACTTTC
>NC_090725.1:272729105-272746605 GCF_036898095.1 Palaemon carinicauda
CAGCTATCTATCTTATGAAAAGGAACTCTCTAAAGGAAAAGGGGCATTACTCAACTCTGAAACCTGGAAAGGTAATGTAAGAGCGAACCACACCCAAGGTAACCTCATAGCGTAACTTACACGAAGTGGGCTCACATACACGGCCATCTAGTTAAGGGGTAAAGCAAAACGGGGTATGGGGGAGGGAGAGAGCTTCTCAATCCCTTGGCTACTGTGTGGTTAAGATGAGAGACCTAAACACTTGACGCTACGGTAATATCACCACTAGGGCGTATACGCATAAAGGCGGATCTCTCCAGCAATGGAAAGTAGAATATCAAGATGGCTGCTTCCGGGGTGGTACCCACTATAGGGGGGTAAACATCCTCCTTCGCTAAACAATACCCCTCGATGATCCTCACCAGCTGTGATCGCTAAACACATTATAATTAATCTTTTAAGAGATGTTACCTTTCGTTTTCAACCACGACGAGCCTATGATGAACACTTCATCTACCCCTGCTCCCCAACTCTCTCCCTTGCTCACTCTCATGAATTCTCTGCCTCGTATCTTGGGAGATGTTGCATCTCATGAATCCAATGAAACCTTATATGGCGAGCGGGCAAAATGCAAACTTCCCGCGACGTGATTTTAAAGAGATGCCACTTCGATTTTTATAGCTCGCGTCCTGCATGTCGTCGGTAATCTCTCTCGACAGCTATGGTCTTGAAGGGGCTTCTATACATGTCATTTCGTAGACAACCTCTCCATTGTGGAGGCTAAAAGAAAAAAAAAAGGATATGCCAAACTAATCTTTGAAAAGCTTCCGTTGGTTGTTCGGCGTTGTTAAGATGCAACTTTAGGAGGTTCTTATATCTATTTACTTAGCAATATTACTTTTGGAAGAAGTGGTCAGAATGCTAATATTGTAAAGCGCATGAATGGTTATATTCAGAACAACGCTCATTAATAATATATGGAGGAATAAAATAACATAATCCTAGTTTTGAAATAAAAGTCGACTATTTTGTTAAAACAACCGTAACGAACAACACAACTCGAGAACGTTATTTCTTCCCACTCCTTCGGCGGTTGGGCATATCTGGTGTCAGTTCTAAAAACCATATGACGGAAAATGCAAATTCATCGCCAGAAACCAAAATTTGTTATCGTGAAATAAAGAAAGCTATTAAAAATGGAGACTTATGACTCGTAAAATGTGACTCTGGGGAGAAAAACAAGTGAACTACTGTGCGGAAAAGACCCTTATATGGAGCACCATTCTCCCATTACAGGCCTCACAAAAACCAGATTCGGATCTACTTTTTTAGCATTTTCTTTCAACCCCTGTTCGAGTTGAAATAAGTTTGCATCCACTTTAAGTATTTCGAAATGAACTGGCTAAAATATTTATGCAATTTTCAACGAGAAAAAGATGATTGCCTACAATCTATTAATGCCACATACAATCTATACATATACAATATGTATATATTTCAATATGACACAACACAAGATTCCTTACGATAACGACAAGGTAGAAACGTTGAGCGTAGAAAAATCTTAGGGAAATGTTAAGGTGTCTTAAATCCTAAATATAGAATATGAAGAATTATAAATTTATGAATGCGTTCTGAGACGTAATTGTTTGAAGGTAAACATATAAAAACAATCATACGATATAATATATATATATATATATATATATATATATATATATATATATATATATATATATATATATATTAGTATATATATATATATATATATATATATATATATATATATATTAGTATATATATATATATACACATATGTAATGCATATAAGGATATATGCATGTATACATAAATTATATGTATATATAGATATGTGTGTGCATCTATAAGCATAAAAGGAATATATTATTATTATTATTATTATTATTATTATTATCATCTATTGCTGAGCTACATCCCTAGTTGATAAAGCAACATGCTAGAAGCCCAAAGGCTCCAACAAGCAAAATAGCCCAGTGAGGAACGGAAATAAGGAAACAAATAAACTACAAGGGAATTAATTAAAGATAAAAAAAATATTTCAAGAACAGTAACAACATTAAAATAAATCTTTCATATATAAACTATAAAGATTTAAGACACAAGAGGAAGAGAAATAAGACAGAATAGTGTGCCTGAGTTGTCCCTCAAGCAAGAGAACTCTAATCCAAGACAGTGGAAGACCATGGTACAGAGGCTATGGCACTATTCAAGACTAGAGAGCAATTGTTTGATTTTGGAGTGCCCTTCTCCTAGAAGATCTGCTTACCATAGTTCAAGAGTCTCTTTTAACCTTACCAAGAGGAAAGTAGCCACTGAAAAATTACATAGCAGTAGTTAACTCCTTGGCCGAATAAAATTTGTTTGTTAATTTCAGTGTTGTCAGGTGTAGGAAGACAGAGGAAAATATGGAAAAATCCAGATTATTGGGTGTATGAGTAGGCAAAGGGAAATGAGCGTTAACCAGAGAGAGGGATCCAATGTAGCACTGTCTGCCAATCAAAGGACCCATAACTCTCTAGCAGTAGTATCTCAATGGGTGGCTGGTGCCCTGGTCAACCTACTACCCCTACTACCCCATTATATACATACGCAGAGCTCTCTCTCTCTCTCTCTCTCTCTCTCTCTCTCTCTCTATATATATATATATATATATATATATATATATATATATATATATATATATATTTGTAAATACATTTACATATACATATTCTTACAAAACTGGTCTTCATGAAAGTAGAATATTTTATTCACATATTTTATTTGTGTATTTAAGAGCTGTATAGCCAGCTCGTAGAATTAAGTAATATATGTAAATTACATAAGACTTTCGTCATTCCCTTAGTTGCATTTTCATTCAGTTCCGTATATGTAAATTTACGTTATTTTAAAGAATTAAATTTTTATTTCACTTAGTTTTGTTACGAAGTTTTATGTAACTTGTTAAAAGGAATGCTGTATGACCCACATGCTAGGGATTGCATCATGTTTCCACGTGTTTGGAAGAGGCATGCAGGTTCTAGACTAGAGTTTAATTTTTTTTTCTTTAATGTTATGAGAGGAGGTGGGCGGAGTTAGCCGAGAGTTGCCTCGCAAGCGACGATAATACCCTACTTCCATTATTCCAAGTTGGCAACCTTACACCGCTAGGACCATGGCCCCATGCTTCCAGTCACCCGTACTAGTAATGCATAGGAGATAAAGAGATCTAGCCTGACTCCCCAGCAGATTTGTGTTTCTGCCAGTCTTCTCCAAGATCTATCCAGCCACTACATAATTCCTCTCAAACCGAAAACTATAGTCAAAGGGCTCCAACAGGAAAAACAGCCCAGTGAGGAAAGGAAATAAGTTAACTAGTAGGTAGTAGGCTGGCCAGGGCACCAGCTGCCTGTTGAGATACTACCGCTAGAGAATTATGGGGTCCTTTGACTGGCCAGACAGTACTACATTGGATCCCTCTCTCTGGTTACGGGTCTTCCCCTTTGCCTACACAGACACCGAATAGTCTGGCCTATTCTATACAGTCTCTCCTCTGTCCTCATACACCTGACAACACTGAGATTACCAAACAATTCTTCTTCACACAAGGGGTTGACTACTGCACTGTAATTGTTCAGAGGCTACTTTCCTCTTGGTAAGGGTAGAAGAGACTTTAGCTATGATAGGCAGCTCTTCTAGGAGAAGGACACTCCAATATCAAACCATTGTTCTCTAGTCTTGGGTAGTGCCATAGCCTCTGTACCATGGTCTTCCACTGTCTTGGGTTAGAGTTCTCTTGCTTGAGGGTACACTCGGGCAAACTTTTCTATCTAGTTTCTTTTCCTCTTATTTTGTTAAAGTTTTCATAGCTTATATAGGAAATATTTATTTTAATGTTATTATTCTTAAAATATTTCATTTTTGCTTGTTTCCTTTCCTCACTGGGCTATATTCCCTGTTGAGGCTCCAGGGCTTATAGTATACTGCTTTTCCAACTAGGGTTATAGCTTAGCATTTAATAATAATAATAATAATAATAATAATAATAACTGATAAAAGTGTGTCTCAGAGTGCACCCTCAAAAAAGCAAGGCACTAAAAGATCAATGTACAGAGGCAATGGCACTACCCAAGACTAGAGGACAATGGTTTGATTTTGGAGTGTCCCCTGAAAAGAGATGCTTACCATACTTAAGGTCTCTCTTCTACCCTAACTAAATGGAAATCTGCCACTAGACAAATATAATGCATTAGTTAACCCCTTGAATGAAGTAGAATTATTCAGTTATATTATGTGTTGTCTGGTGTATGAGGAAAGAGGAAAATGTGTAAAGAATAGACTAGACTGTTCGATACATGTACAGGCAAAGGAAAAATTAGCCATTACCAAAAAGGGATCCAATGTAATGTAGCACTATGTAGCATCAATCATTTCAAGGAAACATTTTTATACTTTTCTGTATCTTTTCTTCTCTTCAGGGATGAAGGTTCGTATGAAAAGACGGAATTTGTTACTTTGATGCTCCATTTATTTCCAAGGTTGCCGATAGCAGTTTGAGCCTTTAGAGCCAATAAGTAAAGGCTTTGGTCAAGGCATCTTTATAATGCGTGTGGTAGACTACTACACTCATTGATGTAATATGGTCTCTATGCCTTGAAACAACCAATAAGAGATGTAAAAATTTTCAGGGGTATACAGTGGATACTGGATGGACAATGATAATGAAGATGAGATGGGACAGGCAATGACTGAATATGTATGAGGCAATGGCGCTGCCAGTCGTCTATCCCCTTCCCGTCAGACCTCCATTAACTGTTTTCTTGATTACCTTTTACCCTCCTAAGGAGGGTGTTTACCTCTTTATAAAGAAATCATCATTCTTGTATAGAAGCAGTCCATATATACACAGGGAAAATTTAAAGAAATCCTTAAAAATAAAAGAATAAATGAAAAACAAAATCCCAATTTTAAGATACTTTGCAAAAAATTTGAAAATACTACTGAAGACATCTGGATTCTTATTAAATATTCAAAATTCCATGAGCAAGATTATGCCCAAAGACCTTAATTCAGAGTGGTAGGGCATGAATATTCTGGACATAAGTGGAGAAACTTTGTCATCACAGAGAAGGGCAATCTACAGCTAGACTGAATCAGCTTTATAAAGAAAAGTCTTGCAAGTAGGAAGAATTCTATATGAAAACAACTGAAAATATCTAGCCTAGAACTAAAGATCTTCTAGAGGAATCATTGAAAGACATGCTAGAATCCTACACTATGGAGCCCAAAGAGGATAATTCTTTTCACCAGGTAGATGGAGTAGTAATGGGGTGCCCAATTAGGATTCATCTGTTCCTACATTTATATGGCTGCTGTGGAAGATAGTATATCCATTCAAGTGTCACAAGAAACCTTAAATCTGTCCATGATATTGGAATGACATCTTCATCCCAATCCAAAGACCTGATAACCAAGGAGCAGCTTACCAGTACCTTAAAAGCTAATTCAATCCAAAACTCCACAATAAAAGCTAGTAATGGGGTGCTCAATTAGGATTCATTTGTGCCTACATTTATATGACTGCTGTGGTAGATAGCACATTCAAGAATCACAAGAAACCTTAAATCTGTCCATGATATGTGGATGACATCTTCATCACAATTAGAAGACCTGATAACCCAGAAAAGCTCACCAGTACCTTAAAAACTAATTCAATCCCAAACTTCACATTACAAGTTAGTAAGAAGAATATTTTTGTTTTTCTTGATATCCTTGTAGAGAAACACCAAACCTAGCATGACATGTCAGTCTTCACGAAATCTACAAATGTTGGCCGGTGCTTCAATGCACGGGGAGAGTGTCCAGACTCATACTAGAGGGTATAGGGGCTAATAGCTGGAGGGCCTTCTCCCACTCTCGTAGTTGGATAGCTGTTCATGAGGAAATTATTAAAAAGCCCATGGATTAACTGTACACCCAGGTCCATGATTCAATTATAAACAACAATGATATTGTTCTCTATCACTATGTGGAGTGTGGGAGAGCCTAAGGACAAGAAGTAGATGTCCTTGAAAGAATCATCACCTATGGAGTAAAACCTAAAGCATCATTTGAAAAAGTATCAGAGAGAATATTTACGACAATCTTGGCAGCTTTAAGAGTACCCAAGTCCTTAGATCAATGCAGTTCACAAATTCCGATGCTCAAAAGGGTAATGAAAGCCTCTCAATATATGCTACATTGGTCACATGATGACAGTGCTCGGGAGGAGACTTTGAACTCAGCACAATTAGGCTGGCCATGCATCAGCACGAAAAAGAAAAAAAAAATCATTAAAAGACCTTATCAGGAACATAAATGTTGTTCACTCAAAGAGGATAACTATGAGTGCCTTGTGAATGCTGAAGCAGTGTCCATCAGAATGCAGCAGCGTGTGTCGAATATTCAAGTTTCCTCAGCATATGTCTTCCCCCTCAAGCAGGAGGATATTCCTCAGTATGCCTCCAGAACTAATTCTGAAGCCTAAGAACTAATATTTTAAGACTACGAAGATAATCAATATTTTTCTCCAACACAGGGTTTTTTGGACCTATCCCAAGAACTTTGAAGCAATTTTTTAAATATCCAGAAGTCTTCAATAGTAGTTTCATTAATCTTTGTGCAAAATATCTTAAAATTTTCATATTTACTGTTTTTCTATTTATTTTCTTATGTTTTTAGATTTTCAAAAATTTCTGTTTTTATAAATGCACTTCCATTATATAACGATAATGATTTATTTGTTAAGATGCCCTGACAAAAGCTATTAATTATTAGCTCAAACAGCTGTCAGCAACAGTGGAATAAATGGAGCTACCCTGACAAATTCTTTTCCTTAAAAAAAACTATCCCTACAGCCAAGAAGAGATACAAAAGGCTGGGCAAAAAGTGTTACCTTAAAATACTTGATGTCACAAGTCTCATGTCTGGAGAGAAAAGAAGAAATATATACAAACTGTATATAGAGTATCATTATTATTATTATTACAACCTCTTCATACAGGAACTAGACTTAAGAAATGCTTACAATTAAAACTAGGATGGTAAAAGGAATACTGAAATGATATTTCTTATACCTTAATATATGAGCTAAAGATCAGCATTACATGATATCAAACTTGAAATTTTATACGAAGTCACACATAGGATTGGCGTAGGTGTGTGAAGTTTTCAAGCTTTATAATGCATGATATACTGTACATAATCCCCGATACTGTTAATTTCATGAAAAGAAAAAATAACCTTTCATGGAATGAGTATCTCATCCGTTAGATTCAAGAGAAAAAGCAAAGGCAAATCATAATCCATGAATTATATAAAACATGCGTGTTTTTAGGCACATAAAAAATCCAATTACAAACCAAGCTTTTTATGTTACACCAAGGCAAAGCCCAGTCAACAAATAAGGAATCATAAACAAGTATATTTAGTTATCTTCATTAAAACACTAAACCTGTAAACACAAGAATATACCTAAATTCTTCTAATGTTACTATATACTCGACTAATACAAACTCGATGTATGCTACGCACATATGTATAAACCGGCGTATACTAATCTTTTGTAAATGCATAAGCACACACGCAAAAATATGCAGCCACAGATAACATGTGCAATCAAACTCACTCGTAAGCTTCAACTTGCACTTGTTGCAGAATCCTTTGCGAAATGGAATGCCACGCAGAATGTCCTGAGGGCACTAAAAGAAGTTGTTCCTGGGCTTGACGCAGATACTAAGAACGTTAAGAATAGGATCTTATCTTCCTTGGCTACGGCAGGGTAACGAGAAGACATGGTGACGACGGTTTGTATGCTTCTTCCTTTTATGGAAGGAGAGAGAGAGAGAGAGAGAGAGAGAGAGAGAGAGAGAGAGAGAGAGAGAGAGAGAGAGAGAGAGAGAGTTTAACCATTCGCTCATGAATTATATACGTGTATATATATATATATATATATATATATATATATATATATATATATATATATATATATATATATATATATATATATATATATACATATGTATACATATATATATATATAATATATATATATATGTATATATACACATATATATGTATATATATGAAAATATATATATACATATATATATATATATATATATATATATATATATATATATATATATATATATATATATATATATGGGGGAAGAAGTAACAATAGAGATATTGGACAGCAAGATAGAAGAAAGGTAGCGGGATCGGGAATGGAGGTATAATAGAAGGCTAATGATACTTATATATATATATATATATATATATATATATATATATATATATATATATATATATATATGTATACATATATATATATATATACATATATATATATATATATATATATATATATATATATATATATATATATATATATATATATATGTAATATATATATATATATATATATATATATGTAATATATATTTATATATATATGTATATACACACACACAATAATACCTTGAAATACAAGCGTCCCAACAAACTAGCATTTTGAGATACGAGCAAGCCGCAGAGCAAAGTTTTGCATTGAGATATGAGCACAAACTTGAGATACGAGCATGCTTACAGATGCTGAAGCTAGGTGGACGAGCGCTTAGGAGTGCTCTAAGCCCGCATCACTCGTTCATTTCACGTGATCATCGACTTTAGAACACATCTCCCGTGTTGTCTTTGCGTTATTTACATGATTTTAACTGCATATTTGAGAACATTCTCCATAATACGTGATGGGTCCTAAGAAATGGAGTAGTTACATTGGTAGTGGGAAGAAAAATTGCATGATGACGATATAGATGAAGCATGAAATTATCGAGAAACATGAGTATGGCGTCCATGCGAGTGAGTTAGCATGCTATTACCAGCCGAGTACCTCGACGATATGTGCAATCCTCAAATAATGAAAAAATAAAAGAAGTATAAAAAGCAAATAAGAATAAGATTTTAAAGATTAAGCTAAGATCAGTTACATTAATTTTAATTTTAAGTTTAAATATGGTACCATCCAATTCTCTCTCCCTCCCCTCCTCCCTCCCTCCACCTCAGCACACACCGCTGTTAGCCACTACAGTCTGTCTGGAGAGTAAGAACTCCATAATAAAGCCTCATTTTATTGCAGAACACAGTCCAGCAATCATTTATGTCATTTTGTGAGTGTATGTAAAGTATTATAGCAATTAAAAGCATGTTTTTCCATTGCTACATAATTGACGTAAAGTAGGTGTTTCTAAGAGGGAAGAAAGGGGTTAATTATTTCTGTTATTTTATATGGGAAAAATTGACTTGAGATACGAGTAAATAGACATACGAGCTCATTCCTGGAACGCATTATGCTAGAATGTCAAGATATTGTTCTGTGTGTATATATATATATTTCTCTATAATTCAATTCCTACTCCTTAGACATATCCCAAAACAGTATCTTCCATTATAATGAGCAAAGCAGTGCTTAGAATAGATAACAAGCTACAGAATACTCATAAACATTGTCTTCTCTACATCATGTGAAATACAAAATATTAAAGTATTTTCTTTTTAAATTCGTAGTACAAAAACTAAACCTGACTATTGTCACAAGTGCAGTGCAAGTCACATAAGTTGCTACATACACCCATCCAAAAGGTTCATAAATATCATGTCGGACACCCTACACCGCCACCTAGCTATTAATAACCAATACGTCTCTTACACCATCTATTCATTCTTCTCTATGCAAGATTACACTAAACATCTTTAATTTAAAACTACGTTTTAAGCGCAATTGGGTGATAATCAATGACTCATTTACAGAAACGAAACGAAACGCTATTTTTGAGGAGGAAAAAGGTTATAATCTAAAAGAGAATTCCTAAGAAAATTTAAGATTCATGATAATCACCGAAAATCTAGTGTCTAAAATGAGGTCAAAATTGCCAATAGTCACGAGGACAGCATGAAAGAAAAATAGATAAATTAATAAATAAATAAATAAAGACTTTGGAGTAGATCTAAGCAAGATCTATAAACAAAATACAGTACTCCTTATTACAGAGAAATGAGACCTGACTTAATTTTTTTGAATGAGGTTCTGACAGGAAAATGTAAAACTAACAATAACGACCCTTTGTGAATAAAACCAATAGTACTGCTAGTCCTCTGGCAAAGAAAATCCCACAAAATGTACTTCTGTATCAATAAGAAGTGTAAGTTTAGACTAAAGAGCATAAAACCATTGTGTTTAAGGAACTACGAGAGGAGGAAAAACTATTCCATAAACGAAAAGAAAATGATACTAATAGAATAACGTATTTTGTCTTGTGATTACTAAAAGTCTAGCTTCACATGTCATAAATCAATCAAGCTTATAAACAAGAGTCACGATCTAAAAATTCAGATCTTGAAGCATAAGGATCCATCGCATCTATAATTTTATAATATTTCTCTAAATTAATACTACAAAGGCCACTTACCTTGTCGCTTTCATTATATAAAAGATCGGCTTTAGAAACAAGTTATACTTCCTGCCAACTCTCTCTCTCTCTCTCTCTCTCTCTCTCTCTCTCTCTCTCTCTCTCTCTCCCATCATATATATCCTTCTAGAGTGACATTTAATTTCCTCTCTCTTGTGGTTATTAGATCGTATTGCAAGGTGTGACTCCCAGAGAAGGGAACGAGGGTTTAGATTACATTCCACCACAGATGAGGAAAAGGAAAGAAAACAGGTGTTCGCATTCTTTCCCCTCATTCTCATTAATTTTCAATTTTCTTTCTCTCATCCACTACACATACACAAATACAGACATATATATTATATACACATACATATATATACACCATGAGTGTACTTGAACTTTAAATGTGGAGAATAGGGAAGACAAAGTTGAAATTTAATCAACCTACAGAGTAAAACATTACAGATTCCTGTTTTCTTATTTCTACCTCATTTTATATATATACATATATATATATATATATATATATATATATATATATATATATATATATATATATATATATATATATATATACATATATATACATATATATATATATATATATATATATATATATATATATATATACATATATATATATATATATATATATATATATATATATATACATATATATATATATATATATATATATATATATATATATATATATATAGTTAGTTAGTTAGTTAGTTAATTAGTTACTTAGTCAATTAGTTAACATGATATTTTAATGGAAAGATAAATTTCTAAAAAAAATTATCTTTCTGCTTCACTAAATCCTTGTTTCCCCTTTTTCCTGATCTTGGTTGAAACGGGTCTGGAGCAATAAGAAGATGAAGACCATAAAGAGGAAGGGAAGGGGAAGGGGAAGGTTATTCCTTTTTATATTATGAAAGAAAACCTTATTTTCTATTTACGTCCCTCAATTAAACCTTCATTTACTTTTTTCATTTCACTCTTCATGATCATTAATGGCGTTCCATGCCTTCATAGGGGCTTTGAGGACGAAATGAGTAATTGGGATAGGAAAAAAGGGTTAATGGAAGTGTATGCAAGGGGGAAAAAAGGGGGTTAAGGAAAAGTAATTGAAGAGGCAGGAAGGAAAAAACGTTATGGGTACTGGGCTTTTTTTTTTTTTTCTTTTTTGCATCCTTTACGGACAGTCATGCCCTTCTCACTTTAATTCCATCACACTTTCCAATTATATCGCCTTATTCATTACTCGTACTCTGTTTGGCTTAAGGTGCCAGAAAAAAACAGATTTTCGAGGAAACTTATACCGAGTATTGAAATAGATTTATTTTCATTGTATGCGGTTTAAATGTAAACGAATAAACATCTACACTTAGCATACATGCCAATACACATAAACAAAGCACACACAGACACGCACACACACACACACATATATATATATATACACACACACGCGCACACACACCTATAGATATATATATATATATATATATATATATATATATATATATATATATATATATATATATATATATATATATATATATATATACTGTATATATATAAAAATGTGAGTGAAATATAAATACATATCTACACACAACCAAACACATTGAAATGCATAAAATATATATATATATATATATATATATATATATATATATATATATATAGATATATATATGTATATATATATATATATTATATATATATATGTATATATATGCATACATACAAACATACATACATACATGTGAGTGTTAAAACACGAATGTTTAATGGAAAGAATTTCTTGATGCAAGTACTTTTGCCTTATTGAGGTTGTATGAATCATAATGAAATGAAAATATGAATACATCGAATTTAAACACAACATGGGATCCCTATGATGTCTGTTCCTAATGACCTGAGCTAACTCTAATTTAAAGCGAGTTAAAATAAATGGTAAAGGGAAAGCAGACCGGACTTTCTTACAAATTGATTAACAATTTCCAAGATGTTACTCTATAAAAAGTCCTTATCCTTCATTAGAGAGTAGGATTTAGATGAGTTAATCACTTGACCAGAGTTAAGCCAATGGCTACACAAAAAATCATTTTTATTTTCATTTGAAACTAGTTTTGTGATGTTTAATTCCTAAAAATGTCCCTTTATATGCTTCGCCCAAATGAAATTTGGAAATTATGAGGTGGAATGTTTTATATCCTTTCATATAAGAATGAAATGTATATACATACACACACACACACACACATATATATATATATATATATATAAAATTCATATATAATTTATATATACATAAGTGTGCGTGAGTAAGTGCATACTGCATATACCAATAAAAGGAGAAGAATGCAAGTTTACACTTTGAATATTTCCCTTTTATTCATTTCCGTCAGCCATCTCCTCCCCATTTGCGTACAGGATTCCGCTCTTAGGAGGCCAAGTGACGGCATCTATATACTTCCGTCACAGGATCTGCTTCCCGTGGCATATAATATACATTAGGCAAAGGGTGACACGTCTTTTTTTTCCTGGCTGAGTCACATCATGCTGTCACATAACACGTCTCTGTAACACGGCGTGTTCTCTCGTGTCTGTCGACGTCTCCGGTGTTATATCCTGTCTCATGTTCTCTCCATTTCTAGTTGCTTGAGTCTCAAGAACAAATGGAAACTAAACGCCAGATATATTTCAATGGGACAGCTTAATTATGTATAAATAATTAAAAGTGTGATTGTATACGAGAATTAGTATATGCATGTGTATCGCATGCATATTTATGTATAAAGTCATAAATGATTTATCTTAGTAAGAAGGGTTTATCTGCATTTATAAACATGGTATGTTAAATTAATTTCAAAGACCACATACAAACGAATAATCGAAATGCAAGATAGAAAAAAAGCGCAATGGTACACAGAGAATGCGAGATATTCAATTAAGGAACTAGTCCAACTGAAGATTGCACGGACCCAACGCCAATAAAAAGATGTAAGTGATTGCCAAAAGAGAAAAACATAATATGAAGGACTAAAAAACAATACCATGAAATGAGCTCGCCATATACAATCCCAAGTTAATTAGTTTTGTCCAAAGAAATGTCGCGCCTGTTAATTAATCGTTTATCAACAACCCTTCCACCTATCACTATTACTCTCTCTCTCTCTCTCTCTCTCTCTCTCTCTCTCTCTCTCTCTCTCTCTCTCTCTCTCTCTCTCAAATACATCACCAAAATTCTTTCCCATTCCAGTCAAAAGAGAGATATGAATAAATGTAACTATATTTATACATACATACATACATATACATAATATATATATATATATATATATATATATATATATATATATATATATGTGTGTGTGTGTATATATATATCTATCTATCTATCTATATATATATATATATATATATATATATATATATATATATATATATATATATATATATATATATATATATCATCTCCTCCTACGCCTTGGTTAGATTTCGCCAGTCTTCTTTATCTTGAGCTTTTAATTCAATACTTCTCCATTCATCATCTCCTACTTCGCGTTTCATAGTCCTCAGCCATGTAGGCCTGGGTCTTCCATCTCTTCTAGTACCATGTGGAGCCCAGCTAAAAGTTTGGTGAACTAATCTCTCTTAGGGGGTGCGAAGAATATGCCCAAACCATCTCCATCTACTCCTCATCATGATCTCATCCACATATGGCACTCGAGTAATCTCTCTTATAGTTTCATTTCTAATCCTCTCCTGACATTTAACTCCCTATATCTTTCTAAGGGCCTTGTTCTCATATCTACTAAATCTACTGGAGCTTATTTTATTATCCTACCATGACTCATGTTCATATAGTAACACTGATCTCACTAAACTGATATATACTCTGATTTTTATGTAATTTCCACTTAACCTAGCCATCGTCTGATTTCTCTTTCCAATCTTTCACTAAACTCCTATTCTAATTACCTGTATTGGAGATCATATTTCCTAAATACATAAATGATTCTACCACATTAATCTTTTCCCTTTCCAATGATATTTCATCTTCCATTGCATACTCCGTTCTCAACATCTCTGCCTTTCTTCTATCTATCTTCAGCCCCACCTCGTGTGACATTTCATGCATTCTGGTAAGCAAGTCTTGCAAATCCTGTAGTGTTCTGCTAATAAGGACAGCATCATCAGCATACTCTAGGTCAGCTAATTTCCTATTATTAATCCATTCCAAGACTTCACCATCTCCAACTGTTCTACGAATTACAAAATCCATGAGAAGGATAAAAAACGTTGGTAATAACACATTCCCTTGGAGAACTCAACTATTCACTGGAAATTCATTGATTGGACTCCACTGACATAAAATTTGCACTTGCTATGCTCATGAACAGTCAAGATCAAATTTACAAATTTGAGAAGAATTCTATAATAACGCAGGACTCTCACAAAATTTGGTTGGTGCACACTTTCTCAGTCTACAAATGCCATCAAAAGTGGCAATGAAATGAAAATTTGGTCAGGACAACTTCTACCTTTTCTAAATCCTTTTCGTTCATCTCTCTCTCTCTCTCTCTCTCACACACACACACACTCATATATATATATATATATATATATATATATATATATATATATATATATATATATATATATATATATATATATATATATATATATATATATATATATATATATATGTGTGTGTGTGTGTATGTATGTATATATGTATGTATGTATGTAAGTACTGAATATATTGTACACATACCATATATTTGCATATATACATATATATGACAGTTGTATCACTATCATCCTTGATCTTATTTTTTTCAAATAAGATACAAATACCCTTTAATATCAAATTCACAGTGTCACGTCACAGACCCATCGGGAAATTTATGTTCCGCCTAAGAGTCGAATCTCAGCGCCTAAGAAATTAGGGTTAAACATTAGATTGTAGCCCGGCTGTAGAGAGAGATGTTAGTTGATTCCAATTCGAACACCTATACACACACACACACACACACACACATATATATATATATATATATATATATATATATATATATATATATATATATATATATATATATATATATTACGACTAGCGAATTACGTAAATTCCCAAGCTCCAAAACTTACCTGCTTTATATTACATAGTTTGATACACAATAGAAAACTTCCGAGCTCTGAGAATAATACGCAACTCTCAGACGATAATATATCCAGACTATAATATATATGAACACTAAATATCTAAAGATCTCTATACTTTACACTCAAAACAAAAATTGGTCATTACTTTACTTTTAACGGGAACTATTCTTAAATCACCCTCTTACTTAGGTTCTTAGTCAGGGGATACAGCAAAGCTCCGAAATCGTTATTGGTGATCGAAATAATACACTCTTTACAAAAGTAAATATATTCTATAAAAAAAAAAATTAAAAAAATTAATGCCCAAAATAAATCCGTGAAAATATTAAATCTGAACTAGACCTTAGACTTAGAAAGACAAAAAATTAAACTTGAAAAAAAATTATACAGTCACTTGTTTCACTCGAAATTAATTTACAAAAATATCTGATTTTGACAATTAAGGAAAAAAGTTGACACTTTAAATCTATAGAAAATAAATGAAATTTACACTTACATATACTTCACTGTTACTCTAATGTCCTTTGGGTCACACAAGGTTATCGATCAGTTAAGCAAAATAAAGACAATTCCCTGTTTAACCTAAAATTTTATGCTATAAAATGTACTTACATTAACACATTACATTTTTAACTTAGTTACACAATAATATCACCAATTTTTGAACAACACTATAGTTGCTGGATAGAGGAGGCTGGCGGATACACAATTCTTGTGGGATGTTAGGGTGGATCTCTCTCTCTCTCTCCTATACATTGCTAGGCCCTTATATATTAACTCTAGAAATTTCCAGTAAATCCTTCTCGTAGTGTGGGGACAGGGCTCTAGTGGCGTAAGGTTTTCAATTTGGTATTATGAAAGTAGGGTACTATCGTCGCTTGCAAGGCAACTCTCTCAGCTAACTCCGCCCACCTACCCTCGAAACATTAAAAAAAAAGATTAAACTTTAGTCTAGAATCTTCATGCATTTACAACCACGTGGAAACATGTTGCAATCACTAGCGTGTGTCCTATAGCATACATTTAACAACTTTACATAAGACTACGTAACAAAACTATGTGAAATGAAAATTTGATTCTCCAAAATATCGTAAATATACATATAGAGAAATGAATGAAAATACAACTAAAGGAATGACGAAAGTCTTATGTCATTTACGTATATTACTTAATCCTATGCGAGTGGAACTCACCTTACGAGCTCGCTATACATCTCTTAAATATACAAATAAAATGTGAATAAAATAATCTACTTTTATGTAGACCAGCTTCGTAAGAATATATATACATATATATATATATATATATATATATATATATATATATATATATATATATATATATATATATATATATATATATATATATATATATATAGAGTTTTGTACATCTCTCTCTCTCTCTCTCTCTCTCTCTCTCTCTGAATTAATTTTATAAGCCTTTTATCTTTACTTTTCCTTCTCTCTGTCACTTATTTATAAATTTATCTTCTTGCCTTATCTTTATCAGTCCAACCCTGAATAGAAGGATTGAAAATACTTTCGAATCTTCAATTATCTTAGGTCTAGAATCTTTCAAATTCTCTCTCACACCTTTTAACAAGTCTGATATTACTATTCCAACTGCATCAAGATTCCCTTCGATCAGCCAGCCGGTCCCAAAACTCATCATCCCGGTTAATAACCCCTTCCTATTGCACGCACCTTTCTTCATTTTCTACTTCGCCTCTTCTTCCATCTCCCATTTTTCCTCTGTTTAGGGGGAAGGGAGGTTAACAGGTGTTGGAGCCTGGGGTTGTAGCCCACCAGATGGTGGGCCAGTCTGGT
>NC_090725.1:272760742-272770742 GCF_036898095.1 Palaemon carinicauda
AATTTGCTGGTATAGACTGGCATAGAAAGACCATATCTAGAAACGGTGTGGAAGGACATGTCCCAAGGCCTTTGTTGGGGCACTGGAATAAATATATATATATATATATATATATAAATATATATATATATATATATATATATATATAAATATATATATATATATATATATATAAAATATATATATATATATATATTAAATAAATATATATATATATATAAATATATATATATAATATATATATATATATAAATATATATATAGTATATATATATTTACATATAATATATATATATATATTATATATATATATTATATATATATTCATATATATATATATATTCATATATCTATATATATATATATATATTATATAATATATATATATATATATATATATATAATATATAAATATAATTATATAAATATTTATATATATTATATATATATATAATATATATATTGTATATTATATATATATTATATATATATATATATGTATATATTATATGTTATATATATATATAATAAATATATATATATATATTATACATATATATATTTATATATATATGATATATATATATATAGATATATGATATATACATAATATATTTACAATATATATATTATATATTATATGCTCTTTCTGTGCCAGTCTATACCAGCAAATTTTCATAACTCATCAATCCATAGTTTACCCTTCCTTCCCATACTTTGTTTGTAATTTCTAGACACTGATTCTGTTATTCTTAAGGTCCACCTCTCACTCTCATTATTTATACTGCCCATATCCATTTCCTTTTCATACATGTTAGAAGAAATTTAGTTTGCTCTCGTATCCATGTTGCTCTTTTCTGCCTCTTAGTGTTTTTCCCATCATTATGCTTCCCATGGCTCTTTGAGTTGTACCTATAGTATTTTCTAAAGCTTTAGTTAGGCTCCAAGTTTCTAAGATATAAGTTAATAGCGATTGGACCATCTGTTAATTACTTTTGTTTTTAGAGACAAGGGCATTTTAATTTTCATAATCTTAATTTGTTTACCAAAAGCTCTCCATCTCATATTTTGCCTATTTTATTTCTTATTCTCCATGGGAAACACTTGCTGCATTTTTATTGAATATTACCTTAGTTTTACTCATTCATTTTCAGTCCTAAATTTCCACTTTCTCAATTCAATTGTGCTATGATATTTTCTAATTCCTCCCATCATTCACCAAATAGAACTTTGTCATCTGCAAAGCTCAGATTGTTAGGGTATTCCCCATTAATATTAGTTCCTACATTTTCCTAAACTAATCTTTAAACCTTCTAGGCACGTTTTGTCGATCAGAATTTTCTCACTAAATGTAATTTTATGATTGTCTTACAAGGGCTTTCTTTAAAATTAAAGTCTTGACAAAATCAAAAACTTTCTCACAGTCTACACTGTAGACTGTGAGAAAGTTATAATGCCATGCATAGTGGTTTGTTATACTCTGCTGATTTTCCATTAGCTGGTTAATTACATGAATATGGTCAGTTGTTGAATACCCACAACTAGAGCATACCTGCTCTCTTGGTTGATTAAAGTCTAGCAGTCTTTTTATTTGACCTCAGAAAAACTTAAAAAAATTACCAACCGATAAGTTAACTCTAGGTAATATATGAAATATTTACAAATATTTCATATATTACCGAGAGTTAATTTATCGGATGGTAATATTTAAAGCTTTTTGTGGATTAGTATAGTTAAAAAGTTTTTCCAAGCTATAGGTATAGAGCATTCTTGCAGCCATTTTGTGTAAAGTTCAGCGATCTTTACTACCTGGAAATCTTCACCATCTCTTATTAGATTAATTAATTGTTAGGCCATATTCTCCAACTGCTTTCTCTCTTTTCATGCCCTTTAACGCCTTTTTTTTTTTTTTTTTTACTTCTTCTTCTCTTACTTTTGGTACCAGCGCAGGTGTTTCACTATTTCTATTGGCAAAGTTATTTCTTATATCACAGTTCTCGTGTGATTATATTGTATAGAAATCATCTGTGATTTTTATCACTCCATCTCTGTAGCTGATGATATTTAAATTTTCATCCTTTAAAGCAAATATCTGTTGGCGGCCAATTACAAGTCGTTTTTTCATCAATTTGATGTTTCTTCCAACCTTTATTGTTTCCTCAGTTTGGGTCTGACTGTGTTTGGGAATGTCTTGGGTTTTTAATTTGTTTATTATTTTGGGCAATTCTCATTCATCTTTCTTGGATTTTACCCTCATTTACAGTCTTGTCTTTATTAACTTTTTGGTGCTTTAAGCGAGTTTTCCTTGACATTGTTTAGTAACTTTTACACCAATTTTTTTGCTGATTCCAGTACAAATTTGAATATATATATATATATATATATATATATTCAGGTATCTATAAGGATACCTGGTATAAACCATTTATCTTTAAAAGGTGTATCAGATTATAGGCTGCATAAAAATGCCATTTTCCATCAAGGCTCACAACCAACCAATTACAGTCAATTAGGTACCTAATTGACTGCCTAAGACAACAGCGGCGAAGTGAATTTTCAAAGAAACAGACCTAAATTGCTTTGTGTGATGTAAGGTGCGTCATATTGTGAAATGCAGTAGATATATAAGCAAAGATTTAGGCAAACACCTATATATATATATATATATATATATATATGATTATAAAAGAAGCAGAGGAAGGAAGAGAAGACGATAGGTTGACGACCTGAGGAAGTTTCGGGAGTGGGCTGGAACAGAAAGACCATAAATAGCGCAAGTGGAAGGACATGTCTGAGGCCATTGTTCTGCAGTGGACTAGTAACGTCTGATGATTATATATATATATATATATATAGTGTGTGTGTGTGTGTGTGTGTATATATATATATATATATATATATTTATGTACTGTATATATATTCATATATATATTTATATATATATATATATATATATTTATATATATATATATATATACATACATATATATATATATATAACATAAATTCCTGTCAAATTCTGGTTGTGTATTCAAGATCGAAATCAAACCATCTCCACCATTATAGCCTGTTGGTGAGTTTTTAATACTTGGCTGTGTTTTACAATAATTTATCACACGTCCTTGTGATTTTCCTTTATTCGTAAAGCCATAAATATCTCTTTATATCGAATTCGCTCTGCCTCGGTATCAGAGACCCAAGCGGGATTAACTCTAGGATAATAGCTTCAGGTCGGCAAAAGGATTCGAACCCTGTTCAGGTCGGCAAAAGGATTCGAACCCTGTTCAAATCTAAACCGAGGTTACAGTCGTCTCCAATTTAACCATGAGGTTGCAAAGAGACATGGAGGTTGATTACAACTCTTCCATACATATTCCTGAATAATTCAGGTTTGTACTTACAATTGAAATCAACTCATCTCCACCATTGTAGACTATATATATATATATATATATATGAGAGAGAGAGAGAGAGAGAGAGAGAGAGAGAGAGAGAGAGGCTGAACATAATTTCAAATTCACACTAAATATCTGAACAATCCTACGCCAACGATAAGAAGCACTGAATACATAAAGTTCCATGGTCAATTACTTGTAATTTCAACCTGAAATCTTAACACCCAGAGAGAGAGAGAGAGAGAGAGAGAGAGAGAGAGAGAGAGAGCACCTACATTCACTCTTCTCATCCATAACGATTCCGTCCAATCAGACATCTTTGTCCTGGTGCCACCATATCGTTTGGCAACAAATTGCAGGCTCGTTATTCTCTCCTTTCTTAACTGATCATCGTTTGACAAGTCAATTTATTCAGGCAATGGAAACTCCCAATAACCCGCTCTCTGCCCTTGCCCACCCAATGGTCATGCCCCATGCCCTTCGTCTGCCTTCCTTTGCCCTTTTCTAGATAATTATGAACATTGTTGCTAGTTCATCTATTACTAGGACTTGATAATGTCTGGTTAATTGTTCACTGTGAGTCTAACAATAAGATCCACAACGCCTTACCATTTATAACAGCAAGAAATCTATTTTTTATATGTAGGGTGGGACGTTTTGAAAATGCATAAGGGATCTCCACAATTGATGAATGTCCATCACTTTTTCATTCAGGTATCCTCCCTTCACGATAAACATTTTGATAGACTGGAATACTTATCTACAACTCTCAATGGTTTCTTTTCAAGATCCTATCAGTTTGCAGCCATAATTAACCATCACTCATAACCAATACTTACATTGGTTTACTGCTCTGACCATTCTGTCTCTGACTTTGGCTATCATTCTGAGTATAGAATTAAGTTTCATAGTCAGAAAAATATATATTTAATTGGCAACTAAAAAAGGTAGGTTTTTCTTTGCTCATTTACCGATCTCTCCACAAAGAGAGAGAGAGAGAGAGAGAGAGAGAGAGAGAGAGGAGATAAATCAGGGCTATCAGTCAGAAGGTGCCAGCATGCACGACTGATCCGATCAATCACCTGACATACTCCAGACAGTTTCACACGACAGGGAATTTGCAACTTGAAAATTGAACCCTTTTCAAGGGGAGTCTTGGATGGACCATGGTTATTTTCAGGTCATTCAGAAATGTCTAGGAATTTTATTTTGTTACGAGATAAATTGTGTGAAATCAGTTACCAATATGATCACTAAAGTAACGGTATTTTGATTGTTATATGCAATTATACTAAACAAAATAAGAGCCAAATTTATTGAGTTCATAATCTCCAAGCAATATAACAAAGCCTATGCGTTTTGTATGATTAAATCTGAACTTTCTAATGATTACATGCGGCCAAGAAAACTTTATAAATATCTGGAGTAACAAAAAATTTAGCAGGAAAACCACATACTAATGGAAAACATTTTAAGCAGCGTACAGCAGGTGTTTTAATTTCAACCATCATGCAACAGAACCCCATTGAGGTTACTACATTGATCCATTGATAAAAGGACAGAGTACCTAAAGAGTTAACTATTCTCACTTTCACAAGCGAAGAATTTCGTGTTGTAAAAGTAACATTATCTTATGAAGTATGTTACGTTTTTAGAATGATACTAGTGAAACCCAAATTAGAGATGTCATGTGAGAGATACTGTAAGATGAAACCATTTTCGAATTAGTACTGGTATTGATATTCTACTAGGACATAATATGGCTTGTAGAATTAATGGTGCCAATGCAATGGTTACAAAATGTAGAGGCTTCATTGTATGTCATAGAGACTGTGCACAAGGTTGTTTGCATTAGCTTCGTTGTCCATCGTCAACTTCTTATTGCAAAAGATTTGAGGCGGCTGAAAGATGAACTTGATAGTGTAATATAGCTGTCGACCTTATCAAGCCCAATCCAGCTCAAGGTTGTTTTTTCTAACAACTTATTGCTAACGATGAAGACGAGTTTGAAGGACCACTTCTGCATATAGAGGCGAGATGACTCTCTGACCGTAATTGCCTTTGTCCCTTGGTTGAAATCTAGAACACAATCATCATACTTTTGAATTGTAACCAGATTGAAGAAGAAGTCATAAGCGCCAGTTGACATATTCTACTTTTCAGACGAATTTGAGATGGAAAATATATACAGTATATGTTTATATATACAGTATATTTTATATCCATTTCTGAATGGAGATACCTTGACCTAGTTAAAGGGTTGCGTATACACATGATCAGGTAAGCTTTACAGGTCAGGACCATCCATACTAGGTTGGTTTGCTATGAGCGATCAGACGAAAATCTCCCATCATCACCAGTCTGCAGTGGCCAGCATGGCGAGGATAATAGACACCTCAGACATGAACAAGGACATGTCTGATTGCCTTTGTGCTGCAGTGGACTGGAAAAGGCCGCATTTTTAGTTGCTTGTGTATATATATACATATATATATATATATATATATATATGTGAGAGAGAGAGAGAGAGAGAGAGGAGAGAGAGAGAGAGAGAGAGCTGTAATTGCAAACATGTACCGATTATAAGTTAATCGAAAATAAATTTCATGAGAGTAGCTTTACAAAAACCAATTCAAATTTGGAAAAAAAAAAACTAGAAAATTTATATACAATTTAAATCTAAATCTTCATATATGTATCCACACAAGAGATCTCCTTATTGAATTCCCAATGAACTAGGGAGCGCAAAAACCGATAACACTTTGCGAGAGAATCCACTTTGAGGCACAGGTGTCATTTTTTTTTCCTTTCACGGTAGTTTTACTTGCACACGCAACATTGTTATTTCCTGAGGATGTCCGGTGTCAGTCAAGCCTTTTATACTGTCGAATCAACATCCGTAACACTGGGGAGAGGAAGTCTCTTCCGCCCAAAATGTAATCAATGAAGCCGATTCTATTTTGTGTACAACGATAACAATAACTTAACGCGAAAAATTAATATGAAGAGAGGGAATATTCTATTAGAAAATGTTCACTTTCGTGATAAAACACAAGTATTTAGTATTGTTTGGATTTCATGGGAACAGTAAAACTCTTTTAAAATTTGCTGACGATTACTCCCCGGATTCACATGCTTACACATGATGAGCATACAGGTTGATATTCATGACTTGGGAAATTCTCTCTCTCTCTCTCTCTCTCTCTCTCTCTCTCCTTTCTCTCTCTCTCTCTCTGTCCAATCATTTACATACATTATATATATATATATATATATATACTGTATATATATATACAGTATATATATATATATATATACAGTATTATATATATATATATATATATATATTTATGTGCATGTGTTTAAAACATGTATAACTACATATTGTGATAATATATATGTACACAAATATTGTTAAAACTCAAAGAGAATAATGAAGAGAATAACAATGTGAGACAGAAAAAATAGCAACATGCATACGAGACCATATTAAAGTAAAGGATATTCTAACAAAATTAAGAAAAGAAATGGACATGGGCAGGACGTATAATGAGAATGACAGATAATAGACCGACATTAAGAATAACAGAATGGGTCCTTAGAGATTGCAAAAGAAACAGGGGAAGAGAAGACGATACATTGACCAACTGAGAAAATTTGCGGTTATAGACTAGCATAGAGAGACCATAAAACAGCCGCGAGTAGGATATATGTGACGCTTGAAGATGCAGTGAACTAGTTACAGCTGATGATGACGATGGGATATATATATATATATATATATATTTATATATATATATATATATATAAGGTATATGTATATTTATATAAATATATATATATACATATATATAAGGTATATATATATTTATATATTTATATATATATATATATATATATATTTATATATAGGTATATATATACATATATGTATATATATATATATATATATATGTATATATTTATATATAGGTATATATATACATAATATACATATATATATATATATATATATATATTTATATATACACATATACATATACAAGTATATATATACAGAATTTTCTGTCTTGGGTTAGAGTTCTCTTACTTGTGAGTACACTCCGGTACATTTTCCCATCTGTATTCTTATTTGCTTTACTCAGTAATAATAATAATAATAATAATAATAATAATAATAATAATAATAATAATAATAACAACAAAAATGCATATGCATATGCATATATGTATATGATAGGTGTGCCACTAATGGAGGCGCCTTAACATATTTTTGAAGTATTACCCCCCCCCCCCCCAAAAAAAATTAATCAAATTCAATGTCCATGGAGATCACAGCCCCATGGGAAAATTATTTCAGGATAGATACTTCAGCCTGGGCCTGAATTTAAACCTTTGCTGATAGTGAGTCAAAATCAAATCTTATCCCTGATAGCAAGGTTTATTTCCACACTGAGGCAAAGGTGCGAAAAAATGGGCTGTGCAAAAGTACTAACCTTAAAATTAATTTCCTGTTGGGTCTGTGCACCTGAGGCAGGTCAAATTCAATATCGAAAGTTAATTATTGCTTAATTGCCACTCTCTCTCTCTCTCTCTCTCTCTCTCTCTCTGTATATATATAATATATATATATATATATATATATATATACATATATATGCATGTATGTATATGTATGCGTGTGTGTGTATAGTATGAGTAGAATGAAGTTATTTAAAACCTACACAAAAGCGAAAACTACTGTAAGCAAACAAAATACATGAAAGCAAACTTGCGTGTTGTACATGCCATGCCATGCGCTGCATCGGTCGAGGCAAACGAGTCGCACTAATGTCATTAAGTGCAGCAAGTCACTAGCGCCTAGATTATGGATATCCTCTTCCTTTATTCAGCAAAGCAGAAATTAAGGCTACAAACATTGTGCGGGAAAGATATCAATTAATTTAAAAGTCATTATACTTCAAATTCATAATTTGCAGGTACATAAAAAAAAAAAAACATCTAATAATGAAACAAAAAAATGTCAGTAAACTTTCTTCCGACGATTGCTGTATACAGATGGTACATGGGCTGACCCTGATGATGATGGCAATTTGATGACTGTAATTCGCAGAGAAAGCCGCCGAGCCAAATGTTTGAATAAACAGTGATAAATGCGTGAACTATGAAGGCTGCAATTATGCACAATACTGAAAGTTTAATCGATAATTTCACTGTCTAAGATGGCCACAGACAGATGGCGCACGCGATGTGTGTCGTTATAGCTTCTTGATGACAGTAATTCGCAGAGAAATCCCAATCGTTAAATGAGAGACTAAAGGAGTGCTAATATATGACTGGGATGGAGGATGTAATTTCCTTTTGCACCGGCGCATTCTGATAGAGCAGGTGCTGCTAGCGAGATGAGAACCACATGTTGGGAAATGGAAGAGAGGATAGTAACCCTACAAATGGGATCAGGGGCGGGAAACTGCCTTTATCTGATGTTCTTAACAGATTACAAAATGATAAGATAAAGGGGAAAAGTTCTCAATTGTTACCCGTAATATGGCAAATAATTTTTAAATGGTACTTCCATACCAATTTCTTTTTAAAATTGATTTTAATTATTCTAAGCCATAAAAACTAATATTAATTCAAATAAAATAAAAACCAGCCCGATAATCAGAAAAAAAAATTCAATCATTAATATCAAAACCTTTCACAAACTTAAACAAATTTTAGGATAATTCTAAAATATAAATAAAAAGTATACAAGCCTATCAAATTTTAACTAACTAAAAGAGATTATCAAAAGAACATAACTAGAACTTTTCTCGTAATGATGAAAAAGCTCCAGTAAGATAATTCATGAGTCACTGAGCATTGCATAACTGAATCATTGTGACCGGAAGGGCATTTTGTGCGAACATTCAATGACTAAGGATTTGCACAGCAATTCCAATGCCTCTGGGGGAAGGGGAAACTTCAAAAGTAGGCCTATGAAATGAAAGGCTCAAACCCCAGCCAACAAATACGAATTAGTCGTGTCCGGCTTTCTCTAAATTCAACTCATAAATAACCGGCAACGTCCGCACCCATAATGCTAATGGGTACCATTTATTCTTCTTCCGCCATTAGCCGAAGAATAAGACGAACTGGAAGCCATTCGTACCCATTTTGCTCGCCACATTTAACATTTTGTTTACGGATCATTAAACATTAATATGGTCTTCGTAGCCCTATTTTAATCCTGCATTTCCTGCTTCTCATCCGGCTTAGAGAAATAATATGGAAGAAAAAAACGGATGGAATAATCTCTTGATAAAACCCATACATGGGAATATACACCAACTACATCTGATGCCAGAAATAGAGTAAAGGTACCCCCCCCCCCCCCCCCACTATTACTGCACCTCCAACCCGGAACATCTGAATGCGATCTGAACTTGCATGAAATTCCATTTTTTTTTTATTCCAAGCCTTTCCTCTTACGGACCACTAGATGGCACTAAATACTGAATAAGAAAAAACTTTTGCTATTAACTCTTTAACGGGAATACTAATATTGCTCTGAGCATAACTAATAATTATGGATGTCCAGCCAACGATTTTTGCTGAAGGTT
>NC_090725.1:272775742-272788242 GCF_036898095.1 Palaemon carinicauda
TAATAATAATAATAATAGAATATTTGACGATTCGATAAATTTTAGGTTTTCAAGATAACTTCAGGGTATAAATGAAACAATTGAAAAGCGCACATACATTGTGTAGTTTAGATTTGCAAACCGAAAACCTCCCTTATTTTATACAATAAATACTTCTTCAATATACAAATGGCACAAAAATGATTAGGGAAACATCAAAAACCTTCCTCCTGTCACAAAATATTTGAATACATGGCTCAAAACAGAAGTTGTAGCATTTATTCTATGAACACTTGGGAGTATGAATGAAGAAAAAAAAAATACTTACAGCATTTTTACCTCCTTAAAAACATCATATTCCCGAAACATGAATTTTGTCTATGCCTTTAGCGCGCCAGTATTAGAAAAAAATACCAAATTCCCGAAACATAAATTTTGTCCAATGCATTTAGCGAGCCAGTATTAGAAGACAATACCAAATTCCCGAAACATCAATTTTGTCTATACATTCAGCGCGTCAGTATTAGAAGAAAATACCAAATTGCCGATACATAAATTTTGTCCAATGCATTTAGCGAGCCAGTATTAGAAATCAATACCAAATTCCCGAAACATCAATTTTGTCTATACATTCAGCGCGTCAGTATTAGAAGAAAATACCAAATTGACGAAGCAAATTTTGTCGAATGCGTTTAGCGCACCAGTATTAGAAGAAAATACTAAATTCCCGAAACATAAATTTCGTCTATACATTTAGCGCGCCAGTATTAGAAGAAAATACCAAATTCCCGAAACATGAGTTTTGTCCAATGCATTTAGCGAGCCAGTATTTGAATTTACCAAATTCCTGAAACATGAATTTTGTCGAAGGCATTTAGCGCGCCAGTAATAGAAGACAATAACAAATTCCCGAAACATAAATTTTGTCCAATGCATTTAGCGCGCCAGTATCAGAAGAGGACGATGAATCAATTTTGAAATCATTGCCTGGGGGAAAGAAGAGATCTTCTTGCACAATCTATACCAATCTTATGACCGAGGAGGTGGATAATAATATCCTCCGCCTGAGGGCAAGAAAGTGTGGTTGTTCCTTCCTAGAGACTTTTAAACCCCAGGATGGCGGATGAAAAGGAGGAGGAGGACCTTTTGGGTGGGGAGATTGAATGGGTGAAGGTTGAGGGCAAGGCGTTTAAGGAGGTTGTGACCTTTAGCCTTCGGGCTATTTTTCACACGCTCTCGCGGACAAAATACTCAACCATACAGAAAAAAGACAAGAGTATCGGCGCCTTTCAAAATGTCATAATAGATGTCATCTTAGTGATTGCTGCCTAGAGATAGTATCATGGTATATCTCGGGTTAGTTTCCAACTTTAGTAATTTAGTACTTTAGAACAATATAGTAATGTTCTATATATAAATGCTATTTTAATAGTTTTCTGACATTATTCAGGGATCACACAAATCAATTCGATAAAGAAAATATTAAACTTACAGAAAAAGAATTGTACGAGTACATCTTTATGCTCGACATAAATTGATGTTGATGCATGAATAATATATATATATATATATATATATATATATATATATATATATATATATATATATATATATATATATATATATATATATATATATATATATATATCACCTAAATAGGGGAGGCTCCAAAGATAAGGCCTTACAAAGATCACCGAATCATTCCTACTTCAACTGCTGAATCATGAATGAGACTTACGAAAAAAGATTCATCCGCATTGAGTCATACCTCCTACATAAAATGCACCATTCCCATCCATCATATCATCACTTTCACGGTTCCTTGATTTTGAGTCCATTCCTTTCCAATTCCCCTTGAACGCCATATATACAAATACATACATGCGCACACATTACATTGATTCATAATAACTTACACTTAAAGGAATTCAAACCTATGCTTAAAAATTTTGATACAGATGATATTGGCTCATCCATTCAGTTATCAAGAGATATGAAAATCAATTTTGATTATACTGTATATTTTTTTTTTCGAATCATAATTGTTGTACTTTAAGCCAAATCAAATCATCCTTGTGACAAAGCTATCACTCTCTCAAACATTTATGCACAAACGCTATACATAAAAACATGTGTATATATATATATATATATATATATATATATATATATATATATATATATATATACATACACTCATATAAATTGTACATACAGTGTATATCATATCGTACCAGATAACACAGAAAAGTGAAGACAATTTAATCTGCCAGTAGCCCAAATACAGTATCTAGCTCTAAAAACTAATACATATCCACATAATGCAACTGAGAAAGACAGAGAGAGAGATGGGAGAAGTAGGGACAGCCCATACATAACAAGAGGGTATCAATTAGCAGTAATAACTCCCAAAGGGGAGCACAGCATGACCGCAATAATAAGAAGCAGCCAAAAGTACGAGCAGTGTGCAGGAATGTTATCGTCGGGATGGCCACTTTCTGCCACACCTGCCTGACCACTACAGGAAGGATGGTCCAGCTCATCCTCTAATTGTGGCAGCAGGATGTCCGGTTTAGGGGAAAGAGAAGAGTGTAGGGGGAAGAGGAGAAGGGAAGCGTAAGGGGAAAGCAATGAATGAGAAAGGGGAAGAAGGTGAAAAGAAAAGGGTAGGTGGAGGGGATAGCATGAGTGAAGAAACGTTGATTTCCGATATGAGAATCCCTATCACCGGACCAGGCGTAAACAGAATTGACGGGGAATACTGCAGGCATTTATAAATGAATCAGTAATTATGAAAATTAATATGGAAAGTCAGACAGGACTGTGCAAAATAAAAAAGAACCACCAATTACTCAAAACAAATTTATGGGCAACAAATGGTTATAGTTCCATGAAGGATCAGTTCCCACGAAACCCTTTCTTCCGTTTTATTATCCAGTTTTCGGGCAAAACCCGTATGCCACCCCATCCCTGTGCACTTCCACAATCCCTATGCAACAGTTGGTAACTGGAGAGAGTCTGGTCAGTGGTTAATTGTCTAACCACGCATTGTCAGTAATCCCGTGCCATTATTTGTCGACTACGGCTAATTGCACATTAGTAGACTTCACCCAGAATTTTTTTTTTCTTTTAAGTCTTACAAATGACTGAAAAGGGTTATACTTTGATTTCAAATACCATAAAGCACATAAAAACTGTACTGCTACGTATAAACAGTACTGTAGTTAAAGCTCGCACACTTATGCGAATCTACATACATAGGTGTTTTATTTATTTTTATTTTTTTTTATTTATTATTTTTTTGGGGGGGTATTAAAAATGGATAAAGAACCTTGTTACATGATTCCATTGCCAATTACACACATGATATTCAACCAACTACGATGTACAGCTGTCGTTTAACGATTGACCTAATCCACTAAAGAAACGTCGCCGTAACTAAACTAATTCTAACTAATATCAAAAATAAAAAAAAAAAATACTGGAGAGATTAATGACCAACCAATACAATAAGCTAGTAACACTTATCATACATCTTAGTACAGGGCTATTATTTCAGGTTTTTCCTTAGAACAGGTTACTAATGGTTACATGGTAAAACAAATTTTTCGGTAATTAAAGCTTCCTTTTGACTTATCGTTTGGATAACCGATACTATAAAGACGGAGTACTTTATCACTAACATTTATGACATATTTTAATATCTTTTAAACCTATTAAAGACATGCAAATTCTCTGCAAGTACAGTATTTGTTGCTATATGGACAAAGTAATATCTTTACTAGAATGATCAAATTTGCCCATATTCTAGGAGAGCCATTTACAAAGAAATAACAACTATCTAAAAATTAAACCTTCATATCATGGAAGAATTGACTATTTAATAAGTGAGCAATATATGAAAGCAGACTAGTCTCTATGACGGAGAATTTAGAAAATAAAGTAAAAATAATTATTTCCTAATTATGGATAGTATCTTCTAAAAACGCCGAATATACCTGATAATATTGGTTTCTCTAAAATTAAGATATGTGAGTTAAATTATATTCAAAAGGATGATAAATATTCTCGACTGACTTGAATAATATTTCAGAAAATCTCAGAAAATCGGAAATATCACTCAAGACTCAAAATCTACTGAAGTGGAAATATTCGCAGACTTCAATGTAATAATAATAATAATAATAATAATAATAATAATAATAATAATAATAATAATAATAATAATAATAATTATCTATCTAGGTGCCATGTCTTCGACGCGGGCTGTCATTGCCTCCACCTTGTCCTGGCTGTATATATATATATATATATATAAAGGATATTTTGTAACTGCTGAAGCAGTTCATGTAACTAAACATTCATATCTTTTGAGTGGAATCAAGACAAATAAAGTCAATATTGCTTTTTTTTTCATACCGTAAAAATATCTTTAATCATTTTCAAGAATTTGGCGAGCGAGATCTTGTTGGTGCATTAATCTCTTTTGGAGTTGACTCCGGGTAACTTAAAAGGGACCTTGGAACTTTCGGGCATCTTCCATGTTAGCAACTTCTAAATTTCTTTGAAGTACCAAAGTTCAAAGTTTGGAAGAAATTTTAAGAAATTCTAAGTCAAAGTCGGTAGATAATTTTTAATATATTTATTGTCAAAGTTAAAAGAAGATATGAATGATTAGCTGTAGCAATGAAATTCCCCGCTGAGTAAAATGATGTAATAATAATGTAATTTAAATTAAGGAAATTATCACGTAGTAAATATAGTAGTGAAACATCTCAGTTGTTAAAACTGAATGATGTAGCATTGCTACAAGCAGCCATAATAAAAAATAGGAAATATTTATACATTATTTTGCTTTAATAATAATAAAACTACAAAAATAGGTTAATTCATAACAGTAATGTTAAATTATTTGGAATACGTTAAAAACCAGACAACTTGATATATTAGGTCGATAAATTCTACAGTATTGTGCTAATCTCACATTGGATTGAAAACCTTTAAATGATTTTCCTTATTTCTCGGATACTACACACACACTTCAGTAGTTCATTGTATACGTGAAATACGTATCGTGAATGTAAACTCGATACATAAAGTATTGGAAATCTACCGGAATCATAAAAAAGGGGGTTCGTTTACTTCAAGCTATAAATACCATAAAGGAGGCAGAAGTAAATGCAAGGTATTATAAATCAGCGAATGAATTTGGTATATTATATTAGATTTCAAACTTGAACTCTATCTTCATTTACTAAGGAAAACTTTAACAAATGATTATGAATTTCAATACACATCTTACTTTCGAAATTCTATCCAGCTCAGGCACAATAGCAAAATGAATATGCTGCTAATCACACAAACTATATTCACAGTCTTAAAATAACTCTTCCTTCCCTTTATATCATAAGCCGGAAAACTTGCGAGACAAATAACATCTCCCTCCGGAACCAGAATGACAGAAAACGGAAAATGTCCCGCCAGCGGAAAAGGAAATATACACCTGGTTTTAAGTAAACTATTAATACCCAACGGATTCACGCCACCTGGCTGGCTGGCTCACTCTTGGTTCAGCACTAATCACAAACTCATCGTGATGAAAGGTAATCCGGTAAAGGAATAATACACTGGCAAAAGGAAAAAAAAATTATATTGAAGCATCCAACGGTACCGCACGTGCTTCATACACACTCGTACACTATAACGTTTTGATTTTTATCACTTGCTCTTCTCTGCACTGTTAATAGACCAACCTGTGTTATAATGTTAGCAAAAGCTTTATCATGTTTGAATTTTATGTGACTTTGTTTCTCGCAAGTCGCTGTTTATAAACTCGATGATTGTTTAATAAAGTTTAGTTGTATCCACGTAGCCTCTCGGTTGTTACAACATAACTTAACAATACACCAACAGCAACAACAACAACAAAAATAGCAAACACGCTGCAAGTCAAAGGCCTCAGATATGTCCTTTATCATGTTCGTGGTCTGACCAGTTTTTATCACCACGCTGACCACTGTGGATTGGTGATGGTGGGAAATTTTCGTCTGATCGCTTACAGCAAACCAACCAAGTATGGATGGCCCAGACTTGCACTAGTACAACTTTTCTGATCATGGCGATACACAAGCCCTTTCACCACGTTAAGGTATCCACACTCACAATACATTTGCAGATAAATGTTTAAAAAAATTAATGGCCAAAATAATTAGAAAATCGCCAACAAAAGATACGAGTAAAAAAGACAAATGCCGCTCATGCAAACTAATGAAGAGAAAATTAGTGACGCTCAACTATAAAATTCTAAATACCAAATACAACACTCATACATACGTGTAAATTACGTAAAAAATGTCGGTTCATATAGAGCAAAGCATCTTGTCTAATAGGAATGTCTGATATGTACATTTTTTTTTCCCTTTAACAAAGACGACATATGCAATGTACTGACGACAAAAGCTAGCAAGCTCAATGCCTCTCTCCCTACCAGACAGAATCACGACTTACAGGCCAAAAGCGAAGCAACCAATAACTCACCTGACAACAAAGGAGAAAAATGACTAAACGTCACAGTTGATTAGCATGTGTACCCAAAGCAGCAAGACCTCTAAATAAACTCCGACGTAAGTATGCATCCCTAAAGCAAGTTTGCCAACCGACGCAAACAACGGATCAAAGACATTCTTGTTTGACAGGATACGCTGAGCAATGGAGTCTTCACTCCAGTGGTGAATACCCGAGGCACTGCTGATGTCATATTACTGCTAAGAATTATATAAAACTTAAGAATAGATATTTGGAGATATCGGAAGCGTAACCGGTTGGAATAAAGATGGAAGAAATTGTATTCAAATTAAGATAATTCAAATCGGAATATCAAACTCACTAATGCGCAGTCATAAAGAAAGAAAAGATGTCTTTACTCAGTCAGTGTTTGCAATCTATCTAATGTAATCTATTAATAATAATAATAATAATAATAATAATAATAATAATAATAATAATAATAATAATAATAATAATAATAATAATAAAGTATTATTATTATTATTATTATTATTATTATTATTATTATTATTATATCGTCTGAAAGTGTCGCGACCGTGTGGTTCAGCATTCAGCCAAAATCTGCTACGACTGTTGATCGCTCCAGTCCTACCACCATCCAGTCAACCCATCTGTAAATGGGTAACATAAAATGCAATATGGGGCTCGCAACATCATCCCAGCAGACTTGGTAAGAAATCGGGTTCCAGGTACAGAGAGATGGAGAGTTCAAGCATAAGCTGTGAAGAAAGCATGAAGTCCAGAGGCATTGTTTATTTCAAAAACATACATATCTGGTGAAGGTGACATTTGAGTTAATACTTTTCAATGTAACAACAATAGTATTCGGATAATGAAATTGCCATCGTCCAGCCCAGGCTCGGTCTCTGCCTCCCCTGAGATTCAGGTAGGGGTTTGAAGTTTAGTACCTATCTTATATTATCGTCATTTTTTTGCGACATGGCTACATCTGTAATAAGAATAATATCTTTCCTGACACCTATTGTTGTTAACTTTAGTAAGCTAAATACAATCATACACACCTCTCTGCTAGTTGAATTCCTGCTAAAATTATATCTGTTTTTCTGCAAGTTAGAAATAATCAGCATCACTTGAAGGTGATTTATCTCTGGCAAAACAGTACCCCCACATCTCCCAAACATTTTCTCCTAACTGAAAACGATGATAATAAAACTATCTTTCAATAATTAACTTAATCAGGACCGAACAATTTATGTAACAGGGAAGCGACTGAGAATATCTAAACGACTAGTAACCTTTTTTTATATAAATTCATATCATACCAACATTTACTGGTATGATAATGCCGATGCTTACACGGAAATAAAAAGCAACCAAAGTATTATATCCCCAGAACAATACAGTTACAATAAATTAAATTAGTCAAAATTTACGTGCAGCATTTTGAAAAATGTGATAAACTAAGTAATTCAAGAAAGTATTAGCTAACATTATCTGCATACTGTATTTATAACTTAGATTATTATTATTATTATTATTATTATTATTATTATTATTATTATTATTATTATTATTAAAAGATAAAGACGTCTATCGTTATAAAATACAAATAATTTGAAGTAATGCATAGTTCATAAATCTTGAAACGCGTGGAAAACCGCTCGAAACAAATAAAAATAATAAACGAGAAAAGTCAGAGAAAACGTCACGACACTTCCGTGCGGGTCCTCGTGTCCCTGGACACTTGAACGTGACATCAAATGGAATGGGACAAATTGCGTTTCCTGCCCTAAGGAGCAGATTGGGGAGGAAGCCCTTCATAGGCCCTCATTTGTCGAGTGGCCCATTTGTGGTGCCGCCAGCCTCGGAAAACATCGTCTCCAGTAGAAAAACAGGAATCTCTTAGATTTCGGGGTCTACTTCTAACACTCGTAGCCTCGTCAATCTCAAACCACTCCTTGCTCTTCTAACCTCCTCTTCTATATGAAAAATGGGTTCATCAGCTTTTAGAAATATCTGTCTTGCTCTTCTAACTTCCTTTTCTGTATGAAAAATGGGTCCAACACCTTTTAGAAATATCTGCCTTGCTCTCCTAACTTCCTCTTCTGTATGAAAAATGGTCCATTACCTTTAAGAAATATTTGTCTTGCTCTTCTAACTTCCTCTTCTGTATGAAAAATTGGTCCAACAGCTTTTAGAAATATCTGTCTTTTAGAAGGGTTAGTTTCAAGATTACAACTCTATTTTTAACCCTCAAATCTCAACATGTGTTTCAGACCTTTTTAGCTTCCGTTTCTATAACCTTCGTCGATTGGCACTTGGAAAAAGGACACCACCCTTATGGCAACAGTCAATTCGTACTATTTTTTTTTCAAAAGCTCTCTAATGCCCAGCCATCTCTAGTACTCGTCCAACGAGTTTTTCCTTTCCTTCCCGTTTTAAGTAACAGTGACACTCGTAAGTGGCCCTCAAACCATTATTGACAACGTCATCAACCACTGCCATCCTTTTTTTTTTTTTTTTTTTTTACTTGAGAAAAAATATTTCTTTTTATTGTTGTCATCCATTCTATTATTAATAGTGTTCCATATCTAAATACCATATGATTAAATACTGTTCGACATCGCATTTATAGCCTACTATTAATCAATTGACAATTTTAATCACTGTCAAAACGCTAACAACGAAAAATTAATGACTTTAATTTCACCATTTTCTATGAATTTGAAGGCCTTCCTGCTGCTTTTTATCCAAAACTCATGTGTGTAAATGGTTATCGAAACAAAGAAACAGACATCTACACTGTATCACAAGTAAAATAAATTGTTCTTCTATTAACGTCCTTATTTCCAAATTTGTTTGGAGGTAAGCACGATTGACTTCTTTAGAAGGGCTTTGCTTTGGCTAACACCCAATAATTGAATTTATTTATTTTCTTGTCTTTCAAAGCACTTTGAGGTTGAATAAACTAGACAACGGAACGGGTGCAAGGAATGAACTCGGCATAAAGCACTGACTGGAGTGCTTTGATCTTTAAAATAAACCTTACAGTGCAACTGGGCCAGGAAATTTCGCTTTGCCCAATAGTCCACACATAAATATCTAAATGGCAAAATCATAAAATCTCCTGAAAATAATGCAAAACTCAATAGATGTTAGAAGTAGTGGACGTATTTTTTAAACAACACTTTAGAACTAGATAAGGTTTTTTATTCAAAACAAAAATTCCCTCGTCGATTAGAATAAAAAATTGGAGGAAAAGTTTGATTTATTGCTGGCTATAGCATCAATTGAAATTAGGGGGGTGGGGTGGGGGAAGGGAGGAAGTAGCCTCAGTAAGGAGAGGAAGGTCTCCTCCTCCTAAAAGGAAATGGCCATTTGTCGCTCTGGGGATTTGTGGCAAAGCGAAGCAGCAGGTCTAGTCAAACAGCGCGATGGTCGCGTTGTCAGACCCACGGAGATAGCACTTTATCAATAGACCCACTCAACCGACCTTTCTTCCTGTGAAATCCGTTTCTCCTACGAGAGAGAGAGAGAGAGAGAGAGAGAGAGAGAGAGAGAGAGAGAGAGAGAGAGAGAGAGAGAGAGAGAAATTACATATTAGGACATTTCCCATCAGCCTTTTGAACTTGATATTCACTTACTGATCAGGAACACACAGAGCTTGACCCTATAACCAAGCACCAAAAAGTCCATGCAGGAAACTATTGGCTTTATATATACAAATACCTTTCAAAATACTGAAAATGTCGATGCAAGAATCTTCACACGATAGTTTCCAAGATAATTTCCCAATAAATACAAGAAGCCGCACAATTGCATTTTTTTAGCGTTTGCACATCGGCAAGTAAACCAGCATTTCTCTCAGGCCATTTTTCTTAGCATGCAAGGCCAGATAGAATGTCAATGCAAATGTAATTCGGATGCTTAACCATTTATTTACAGTGAAATTGTGATGTTCCCTATAGTGTTAGTTTTTATCTTATTATCATTACCGATATAGCCATATAATTCTATATAACGGCAATGTACTGGAGGGGGAAGATAGTATTATTATTATTATTATTATTATTATTATTATTATCATTATTATTATTATTGTTGTTAGCTAAGCTACAACCCTAGCTGGAAAAGCAAGATGCTATAGCACAAGGGCTCCAACAGGGAAAAATAGCCCAGTGAGTTAAGGGAATAAGGAAATAAATAAACGATATAAGAAGTAATGAAAATCAAAATAAAATATTTCAAAAACACTAACAAAATTAAAACACACATTTGATATATAAACTATAAAAGGATTTATGTAAGCCTGCTCAGGGACATTACGTACTGACCTCATAAAAAAGACCAATTTTTTTTTTAAGTCATTTGTATTTTTCCCATCTATACAAACCAAAGTCCTCTACTATAGGAATAGGTTCCAGCTTCGTTGTTATTTATCACTTATAGTGGAGGACAACAGCTTGTAATTGTGTAGTAAAAACTGAGGTAATAGTTTATGCAAATTAAAATTGTATAACACAACTTTTACACTTTTGCCATTAGCGTAAATGACGCTGTCTGAAGCGCTGGAGGACACATCCCATTTAACAATAGCAGGAATGATTAAATCAATTTGAAAAAGAAAATGGATGACAATGTTCCACCAAATAAGTTAAAGGCATCCACTTTTGGGGTGAAAACCATAGGCACTAATGGAGGTTTATTGAAGAAATAAAGGGAACCATCACAGAGAAATCTGGCATAAAAGAAAAAGCTGTTGATATTTTGGCAATAGGATTGTTAACTTGCTTTCCTCGGTGACATCTATCATTTAATCATATTATGAATGTACTGAAAGCAGTTCAACTTTCAAGCATATGTTTACTGATATATTTCTATACAGCACAAGACAGCTTGCTTATCACAGATAATTTCTAAATATGTTACTCCAACTTGCTCCACAATTGCCCTATTATAACTCCATAATTATGCATAACTCACAATTGGTGGTTAGAAGAAAGATAGCCAGTAGTTAAAGTAAAGGATTTCAACGGTTATGATAAGGGAAGAAAGATCCTTCCTTTTATTATTATTATTATTATTACTTACTAAGCTACAACCCTAGTTGGAAAAGCAGTATGCTATAAGCCCAGGGGCTCCAACAGGGAAAATAGCTCAGTGCGGAAAGGAAAAAAGGAAAATAAAATATTCTAAGAAGAGTAACAACAATAAATATCTCCTATATAAACTATATAAACTTTAACAAAACAAGAGGAAGAGAAATAAGATAGGAGAGTGTGCTCGAGTGTACCCTCAAGCAAGAGAACTCTAACCCAAGACAGTGAAAGGCCATGGTACAGAGGCTATGGCACTACCCAAGACTAGAGAACAGTGGTTTGATTTTGGAGTGTCCTTCTCCTAGAAAAGGAAGCGACCAACCACAAAGGAAAGGAGAGATTAGGATCGCATTGACTAAAACAATCAAAACAAAGAAATCGATTCAGAAAAACTATATAAAGGTGGTTCACCAACAAATGATTAGAGACAATTCATATTCAAAATTCTTGCTTACTTTTACAAAATCGATATAAAAAGCAGAAAAGGTAATTGCAGCACCCAACATTATTGTATTTTTATCCTTGAATATTTGAAAAAACTCTATTAGTGGTATTGGTAGACGCAAAACGCGTCTACCTGGTAGCCATGTTGCAAGGTCACCTTAGCCTACAGTTCTTATTCGTGATGTCTTTGGCGAATCAGCCATAAAGAAACTTCAAGGAAATTATTAAGGTTCTGTAAATCCTTTTTCCTATGGAAAATTCGTAATATTAACGCAATTATGAAAGAGTCACAAAATACTATCAAACAACACACCGTTTTATGGTTTTTTAGAGTTCAGGCTCTGTATCCTCTAGGAACAAATTTATTTCTAAATAATAAAATGTCGAAGGAATACTGTCATTTGATGATTTGTAGTAACAAAATGACATGAAAGCGACATGAAATAAAAA
>NC_090725.1:272790742-272798242 GCF_036898095.1 Palaemon carinicauda
CAATTATTTACCAGGATGTGTATCTTGAGGCATAGACTTCCTTAGAAAGATTGCTTTGGAATTTTCCAAATGCTATAGTTGCCCAGATCCTTGTAATCCCACGCCTTTTAATCTGGGAATGTATAGATTCTACTCAGTTTAGAAATATACTACTTAGGTATTTCCTCAAAATTGATAACAAATTCTGACGAATTATATTAAATTTTTGCTCAATCTATTCAAGATTTTCAAAGTACTCTTAACTTCCACAGGCGCAATACATGAAAGAGCCAAGTATACGATTCTGTTTTAGTTTAAATGTTGCAAAGCCTTACATTATCATAAATAAAATATACCAATACACAATTACCTTAATATCTCTACCGTCGTAAGACAAGAATTAAACTATACGTTCATTGTTTCTAGCTGCCAGGTAACTACTGTACAAATCATTCGGTGCTTAAGAAATTGTTTCGTTAACCTATGGAAATATTTCCTTTTAATTTCTCAAGTTCTTTCTACTCTGAAATTAGGAAAAGATAGATGATTCAAAACCTTAGAGAAACAAAAGGTTAGGTTATAAAGATGAACGTTACGCATCCGTTATTGCGGTGTTACATGAATTTACCTAGTTAAACAAGCAAATCCCTTTCCCCTACAAAACATTGGGTCAAATTCAGCAGCAAATGCATCAAAATCTTTTCCAACTACTTCCAAATGTATTTACAAACTATCTATAAGAACGTATATGGAAGATGCTCTTTAGTCAATAGAAAGCAATTATAGAAGAAAATGGTATAAAAAAAAATATTTCTGATTTCTGTGGAAAGAATTAATATTTATAAAGGCCAGAGAAAAAGAAAACCTACTGCCCTTCTAGAAAGAAGCATGTTTCGGGGAAAAAATTAACTGTCCTGATAATAACAATAATAATAATAATGATAATAATAAACCACAACATAGTAAATTATTTCAAGTGATTAAAAGATGTTGAGGATTGTAATAAATTGTTTATGCACAAACGAGTGAAAACAACCATGAAAATTATACAAACAGACACAAGCATCTAATTCATCAAACTAACTCGCGGCAATTTGAAACCCGATATATATAAAATTATTACTGATTTTATATACATATATATATATATATATATATATATATATATATATATATATATATATATATATATATATATATATATATATATATATATATATACACACATGTGTATATATGGAAAATTATGAAAATTCTACAAACAGGCACAAGCTACCTATCTCATTCAAGCTAACTCACGCCCAGAAGTTGTATTAGAATTTGAAACCTGATAAGTATAAAATCATTACTGAGTGTATATATATGTATGTATGTATGTATGTATGTATGTATGTATGTATGTATGTATGTATGTATATATATATATATATATATATATATATATATATATATATATATATATATATATATATATATATTACTTATATCTAGGGAAAATAACAATGAAAATTCTACAAACAAGAACAAGTATCTCATTCATCAAACTAACATATATATATATATATATATATATATATATATATATATATATATATATATATATATATATGTATATATATGTTAGTTTGAGATGACTGGCGAAATCTAATCGTGGCCCTTTGCGTTAATAGGCCTAGGAGGAGATGATATATATATATATATTATATATATATATATATATATATATATATATATATATATATATATATATATATTTATATATATAAATTTTATATATATATATATATATATATATATATATATATATATATATATATATATATATATATATATATTTCTCCCAGTAATACTTGGTCAGGAAGAAACGAAAAAGAATGACATAGAGCTTAGCCAAACATATTAAATCTCCTTATACAGAGATTTTATTTTCCCGATCAGATAATGGCAGCGCCCTATTTCTCCATCTCCCTTTGTCAAAGAATCAACCGCACACACCGTAAAGATCAGATGTTACTAATGGACAGTTCAATGACGTCGCGACAGTAGTGACAAACGGAAGTCGCTCCTTGAGATTCGGTGTCGCTTTATCCATAGGTTTGAAGAACGTGGTTTATTTAGCCTTGGGTTCCATTACGGCTTCCATTTGTGGAAGTGGAGGCTCCTGTGGGAATTCATCAGGCGACCTAGGCTCCTTTCAGTCTAGTGGCATTTACCGATAGGTTTTCATTCGAAAAAAAAAAAAGAAAAAAATAAGTTCAATATTTAACAAGATTCAAACTTATTAGCATCTGAACTACATGGCTTTTTTATTTCATTCTTCAAAGACGTTATCTCCTTTTGTGTTTTTCTAAAACTGATTTATTTCGTTTATTTGTATGGATCATTTACCAGTTAATACCTTCCTTACATTTAACTCTCTCTCTCTCTCTCTCTCTCTCTCTCTCTCTCTCTCTCTCTCTCTCTCGTTCACACGATAGGTGCGTCCTGGATTGGGCAGATTTCAAAAGGCAAGGTTAGGAAATAAAAATGGTTACCCGACAGCGGTTCCTTAACTCTCATAATATCTGTACGATTCGACCAATGTCTACAGATACAGATTGAAAATATCTTACGAATGGTTTCTGGGTTGGGGATTATCTTATTATGCCCTTCGTTTTTAATCTGTTGCATTATTGACGGAGCAATGGACACACGTCAGATATTTTTTTTCATCTTCTCTTCTCTCTTTCTCTATACAATGAAGCTGGTTCCCTCAACGGTCGACTAACATCTGGGTATATAATTCAGTCTTTTGTTCAACAGCAGTATACCCGAATTCAGGGATCAAGACCATTCCTTCCTCATCAACCGGTTCGAGAATTAAACTGTATCTCACACCGCTGAGCTAGTAGGCTAACCACTTCACCATTGGAGAGAGAGAGAGAGAGAGAGAGAGAGAGAGAGAGAGAGAGAGAGAGAGAGAGAGAGAGAGAGAATTAACGTACTATTTTGTTAGAGAAATGTATAAACTACCATTTATGATTTTAAATACTTATAGAGCACGATACCAGGTGAAGCATGAACATAAAAATAAAAAGTGCTATACAGTATATAAAACTATAAAATAACACACATTATACATACATATATATATATATATATATATATATATATATATATATATATATATATATACATATATATATATATATATATATATATTTATTTATTTATATATATATATATATAATATACACACATATATATATATATATATATATATATATATATATATATATATATATATATATATATATATATATATATATATATACTTACGAAGCTGGTCTATTGTAGAGTAAATATTGTAGAATTGATAATTTTATCTATATTTTATATATTGTTTTCAATTGTGCATTGAAGAGATGATACCCAGTCCGTAAAATGAGCTCCTCTCATGTAGATATAAGTATTTTATGTATATTACGTAAGACATTCGTCGTAAATTTCATTGTACATTTTTATTAAAGTTAATATATGTGAATTTATGTATTTTTAACAATTAACTTTTATTATTTCATATATGTTTGCTACGTAGTCTTACTCAGTTTATTTGAGTGTGTTGTAGGATTCGTGAGATAGGAACAAGGGCTTAGATAATGTTCTTTTAAATTTTATGATGTATTGCGTAATGTTTGAGAGAGAATTTCAGTGACATGTGTGCTTTAGAAGATTCTTTACCGCGTGTTTTTGAAACTTCGCGATGCCCGCCGAGAGGATATTATCTTTTTTTATTTTCGGGACAACAGGGATAGTCGTCTCGCATGTGCGTTGGTGTGTATCTGAGAGTTGCCTGAAAACCCCCCTGATTTGCCTCTTGACATTTTTATCTATTTGGAAACTCTGACGCCCTTAGGCAGAGGCCACGCTTCCCAAATAAGTTGGAACCTTCTGGAATTCGCCAAATTTCATATATAAGTAACCAAGGCTAGGTTACTGTCAGAGACAGACAGACATAGAAATCGAGTTAGAACCGCAGCCATCCCTCTCCTTCTCTCTTCTGCAAGTAATCCAGTGAATTTGTCAAAAGTGTTTAATGCATTTTAGTGTGTCCTCTCTTAAGTCACTCGGTGCCCCAAAGCAAATAGCGTGTCAAAAAATACGCAAGACTAAAAGGTGATTTTGAATCCATTGTATTAGGGTGAATGTTGGCATTGTATAACGTTTTTTGTATATGGCCCTGTAGGCAGGATAGGTTTGTAAAGTGATCTGGTTAACTATTATTCATTAAGAGTCAAACTTAAACATTGTATTATTTCAGAATTATTTCAAACATTTGTATTATTTTCATTGCATTATTAGTTTTCTTAGGTTAAGGTTTATTCAGATATAATAGTTTAAAGATTTAAAGTTATTATATGATTTCAGATCGTAACATTTTTGTCTCATTCTAAGTTTTATTCAAAATTAAATTTTTTTCCTTTGACTTATTTTTGTTATGTAAATTCATTTCAAAGCGTTGTAATTCATATGGAATATATTTATTATTCCAATCATCATTATTAAAGACCAAATTCTGCTCGTATCCGTAAAGAACCATAGTAAGTTAAAAAGTTTTAATAATACTTATGAGTAATTACCCAGTTGGTTTTGAGTGTGCTTAAGAGACCTTTGGATATTCAGTGTTTTATATATTGCTGTCTAGAATTCATGTATTAATGTTTTAAAGTGTAGGTTTTAATACAAAAGCAAACAAGGTAGTTTGGAATTCGAGAGGTTAATTAACTTGCCAGTCGTAGTATATATAATATTATATATTTGGTTCCCAGTCACGAGTCATAGTATAATATTTTTATTAGTGAGCAGTCCACGGGAGCCATATCGTATAATATATTTTGGATTCTCACACCCGGGATCCATATCATATATATATATATATATATATATATATATATATATATATATATATATATATATATATATATATATATATATATACATATCAGATACAAAATGCACTTGCCACTGGAGTATCTTAGGAAAATAGTACCTTCCTAAATATGAGGAAATTTAGCAATTTAGGGCCTGTTCCAAAATGACATGGATGGATAATGCATTAACTTGAGCTCCATCATCTTTATTTCAGTGTTCTGTTGTTGTTAATATGTTACTAGAATTTAGGCATTTTCTTTCATGAAAACAAATATGTTTACATTAGAAAGAAAAAGTTGTTGTGTCAGTTCAAAGCACATTAATATTATAATTGTCAAGACATGATTGACATTATAATGAAAATGTCTTTTTAAATCAAGGGTTAAAAAAAACCCATTGAATAATCCCCTGACCAATTCATTTAGAAACTCTCAATATAAGATAGCACTAATTGCATGTTTTGACTAATGGTTACTACTTTGACATGGAATATGATTTAGACTTGTTCAGAATTACTTTAATACTTTAGCTTTTCGTTTTCAACCTAGTAATCTTGATCCACTCTAATGCACGTGCATCAATCAATATACATAAAAATAATCAACTTAAAATACAAAAGCCTAATTTCGACTATTTTCATTACCATTTTTACATTGTCAATTTTTATGCCAATGCCCACTTTCTGACAATAGTCGGTGAATGCACAAACACAATTTTCTCCCTTATGTAACCCCTGTGAGGCCTACATTACTTAACTGTGTCTTCTTCTTCTGTGTCTGCATCTTTTCCCACTTCTATGTGGGGTCGATGTTTCTGACCAGCTTTCTCCATCTACCTCTGTCCCACACTTCATCACCGGTTAATCCCTTTGATCGAAGGTCATCTTTGATACAGTCCATCCACCTTCGCTTTGGTCTCCCTCGCCTTCTCGTTCCCTGTACCTCCATTTCCATCACCCTCCTCCCAATATACTGTTCATCTCTTCTCATGATATGACCATACCACCTCAGTCTAATTTCTTGGATCTTATCTGATAGTTTTCTAACTCCTGTGGTACCCCTAATTACTTCATTTCGTATCTTATCTCTTCTTGTCACTCCACACATCCATCTCAACATTCTCATCTCTGCCACATCCAGTTTCTTCTTTTCTGTCTTCTTTATTGCCCATGTCTCCGCTCCATACATCATTGCCGGTCTCACAACGGTCCTGTGTACTTTAACTTTCAATTTAACCCCTATTTTCCTGTCACATAGTACTCCACGCACTTTTTTCCAATTCTTCCATCCTGTGTCGTTAGCTAAATAGATTTAATGTTTCAGGCGCTCAACATGTTTTCATGCCTCCTTAACTCCCGTCACATTGGTGACCTACGGAATGCCTCGAAAATCCACCCCGCCTCTCTCTCATTGCTCCGATAATGTCCACCAACAAACCCTGACTCATCTATCCATGCCGCCACAGTGAAACTTCCCCCCATCGCCAGTAGAGATGAGTTTGTCTGGATTCAGTGCCGGGGTTCAGTTTTGCATCAAGGGTATGACTCGCCTAAGCAGCGAAGCAGGCAATGTTGTCAATGCAAACCTGACAACACCTTCCCAGAAATATCCGATTGGCTTTACAAGCAAAGGGGTGCCCCCATACAGTAAGATGCCCTCAAATCATACCTCCTGGAGCAGTACTCATCGTAGCCAAGCGTACATGTAGCCAATATTTGCTCATCTTCAACCTGCTGCTGATGGTTCTCCTCATGAAGTGAACTGACTTCGTGCACTTTGAGTACAAAGCCTGCCAGAATCCTTCCCAGAATCGAGACCTGGTCCGTGAAGGGCCTGATAACTTAAGTCAATGCCCTTATGGAGAACCACTTGACCACCATCAAGAACACCAACTTTCCACTCCTGATGAAGGGGATAAACATTCAACAATGACTGAAACCGAGGTGAATGCTGTTGGATATCGACATCTACCTTGTGATATGCCTAGCTATGACGTCCCATGACCAAGTCGCAACCATCACCCTCAACACACATTGAATGATCCCCCTAGCCCTCAATTGTGCAACCATCACTCCTGGTTCGGGGCTACTGCTACTGGATGCCAATGGTAGTGGCCTCTCCATTATCTAAGCTCTTCTTTTTGCATGATTCGGGATCTAATGCACAGTTCTGGCTAAAACCATTACCTCTTGCTCCCTTCTAGCACATTCCATCTTAAGGGCACGACCCTGTCATTCTAAGATTCCTGATGTCTGCCTGGTGACTGCTTGACATTGAACATCAACATTCAGTCAAAGCCAGCTACTGCTTGACCATACCTTTATCCCCTGCTCCCTATGACCTTTCTCTCCATATCAGCGCACCCACGATGCCTATGCTCACCTACTTTATATCCCAACAACTTCCGTCCAAAACCACGCCAGATCCGTACAGTTCCCGCCAAGACCATTTATCATCAGACATTTTCACAGCTGCCAATTGCACATTGCCGAAATGAAAAAAGGGGCCTTTGTCAGAAAAGCCTCAAGCCCATGGTTGCTGCCCCTCCACATAGTCCTGAAGAAGGATTAATCTCAATGTCCTTGTGTTTTAAAATGCAGATGGAATTAGA
>NC_090725.1:272808242-272818242 GCF_036898095.1 Palaemon carinicauda
ACAAAGGATTCATCCACAACCCCTCCCACAATATTTTCTCCTTATCAAACTTTCTGTCTCCTGTCTCCTTTTTACAACCGAAACCCTACTACAGAGTCCTCAACGAATAAAAAACGCCTCAGTTACTGTGATTGGACTGACAAAAGGAGAGAAACAACTACTTAGAGAGTATTTCCTCCGTTAATGACTCCTAACTAGAACCCACAAGTTCACCAGACTGTAAATGGGTACTAGAATATGCTTTGGTCTCGAAGAGGTACGGAACTAACAACTTCACCAATGAGGACTTAAAGATACCTTTTCCTTGGCCCTGTAGGCACCAACAGTTTCAACAGGATAAGGTCACAGAATGACGTCTATATTCTGACTTTTGTGTGTGTGAGAGAGAGAGAGAGAGAGAGAGAGAGAGAGAGAGAGAGAGAGAGAGAGAGAGAGAGAGAGAGAGGGGGGGGGGTCAAGAAGTCAACAGATGATGTGACAATGGATTGCCCTAAGACGTGCAGTACAGTAAGATTACTGAAATTAGAGAAAAAAAAAGTGATCAAATACAGAGACTGAGAACTGCAAGTAAACTAAATTCTGCACAATAGTTATTGTCGCCACTCGATAATTAATTTGGAAAAGTTCAGGACACCTGCAAAAGAACTACCTTCAAGTGACATTAAAGAATATATTTCTATTCCTAAGTATTTCTTTCCAATAGTCAACTACTCTGTTATGTAATTATAAAAGAATTCCAAAAGTTGAATAATATACGCGAATCCCTACTTCCCCAAGTGGAAACCATAAAAAAATAAATTAAGAGAGAGAGAGAGAGAGAGAGAGAGAGAGAGAGAGAGAGAGAGAGAGAGAGAGAGAGAGAGAGAGATGAGGTTCACGTGAAACGAAAATCAAAATAAAGTTTAGAAGCAACAAATTAAGAAACTGTAACTAAAATAAGCCATTAAAGAGGAATATGCTTGTTCGTTCGTTTTAGATTGCACAGAACTTGTTTCTAAGTCATTAGCCCCCACAAGTATAATACTCTTCGACTCGCCATTTCCGATGGCTTATGATTGACGACCTTAGCACAATTTTTCTATTATTTTTCCGGTTAGAACTGTTTCTATTACACACCAAGTTACTAATTTGGAGAATGGTACTTGTGTAGTACAAGAAGAATTTGGGTACTGGCTGTTACATAATTAAGTGGTGAACATGCTCTTTTGTACTGTATACCCCCTCTCTCTTGGCCATCGGGTCTTTCTTTCTTTCTACGGTTTGGGCATCGTCCTTACACTTTACCCCTTCCACCCACCGCTGTCAGTCAAAATGTTCAGACGAATCAAATTCAGAAGAATATCCAGATCAGTTTCAATAGACGTCATCCATTACCACTCCCCCTCCCCCTGCAATACCTAATGGTGCCCCTCTCTCCGCCTTGTAAGCCTTCCTCTCTCATCCATCTCTGCCCAGCTCACATCACTCAAAAACCAACGCTCAACCATGCCTTAACCACGACACAATGGATGCAGGTAATCCATCTCTCTCTCTCTCTCTCTCTCTCTCTCTCTCTCTCTCTCTCTCTCTCTCTCTCTCAACCAAGTCCCTTCCTCAGTCAAGACTTCAGGGTAAAGTTCAACGATCAAATGTCATTGCAATCGATACATGCATTTTCTTCAGACGTTTGTTTTACAGTGTACCAATGTTGAGTCATAAACCTTGTACCACCCTTTTCTTTACTTTCCGAATGGTTAATTTTCTTTTGTTTGTGTATTTTATGTATGGGACTGAGAAAGGGATAAAGAAATTACACAATATTTTGCCAGTTTACTTCAAACAAGAAAGATTCTTATACTTCAGTATGATTAAACTAATAACAGAAAAAACAACACTTGCAGTAACAGCTGAAATACCCTAGGCAATCCTTTGTTAATAAACTTAACTCGAACGAGAACAGAATATAACTAATATCTTTATTAGTTTTAAAGCCCAGTACGAGAACTATGCAATATAGCTCCTTATTTTGAATTAGAACTCAATTGAAGAACTGTGAACAGATAAACTTTATATCATATGCTAAGTTAAAAAATATTCTAAGCCTATTGGATATTAAAGCTACATTTTAAAACTGCATAATACCAACGAATATTAACCTTAATTCTTTTTTTAATAAAAAAAACAAGTTAAGCTACTTTAGATCTACAATAAGACTAGATACAAATTCCTAAACCTGATTCACACTAGAGTGAGTGGTCCATTAAGTTTTATCTCTATCAACTTCATTGAAAGGATGAAACTGACTACGATCGTCTAATCCAAAAACTTAATTAATTTTACAGCAAAAAAAAAAGAAGAAAAAAAAAGAAAAAAAGGTATTTTCTCGTTTAATTAAGTTTCATTGCATGTGTAAATTAATTGAAATACCGGCTGAGGATAGAGATTCTCTTTAAATTCCAGATATGGTCATTTTCATACAAAAATAAAAAGTAGCTGTCACTTCATGTTATTATAAAGAAAACTTGAGAGTATATATGTTAATGATAATCTAAGACTCTTGTTTTAATATCAATACAAAAAGGCGACGTTCCACAAGCTTTCATTTTAGTTAAAATTCCTTTTACAAATTCAAAATATAATAAAAATTCCAATTTTTAATTTTAGTAATTCTATTGTTAGAATTATTGACTAACAATATTAACAAAGAGTGTTCACTCTGAACATCCTACGAACCAAAATAATTAATTTTAAAATCTTCACAAATTTTTTTTTAATTATTGATTAATAACAGTCTGAACTAATAATAATAATAATAATAATAATAATAATAATAATAATAATAATAATAATAATAATAATAATAATAATAACAACTCTGCCTCAAACAATGACCCGATTTCATTCCACAGAACATTATCATATAATTGCCAAAATTACCTCCATCCTCCTCTTATCTCTGGCATGATGTTCCACTTGGAGAAACGATGATTTTATTTGTTTTAACTTGAATGTTTTCCGACTCATGATTACACATCGTTTGTCATTCTCTTACAATAAAATACTTCATGATAGTTAATTAGTCACTAGCTTGTAATTCAAGTCATGTTGTGGTAGATCTATTGCTAACTTACCAGCAGCATCCGCTTTTTCATTATCTGCAAGCCCAATCATGGACAGGAATCCAACATATTTCAACATGCACCCCTTGGGAATAGAGTATTAAGAAGCTCTTTTATTTGTAATAGAACTTTCATATTTTCGATTTTATCTCCACTCTTTTAGCCCCTTGGGGTCCTGCAGAAGATGGAAAAAAAATGTTCCACTGATACGAGAAGCGCAAATTTTACTCATTGTTTGTCTTAATAGGCTCCCAAAACGGAAACCTTTCTCTAACGTTCGAACATTCATCTCAGCAAAACATGTTTGAGAAAATAATAGCTATAAGAATATATAATGTTATACGTTGTTTTGTATTTGCAATGTTACTTTCATTTCCATAATCGTTAGAAATCAAGCATCATAATAGTGTCATTCCATGACAAGGATTGAAAACTGCTGCACCTTTGCCATTTACTATGCATACGCTAATATGAGCCTTCAATGTATGTTGGCCTTCCTTTCATAGATCTTTTAAAGGAATTGAACATTTATTCCTACTCCAGAACATTGTAATCAAACTAGACTTGTAGCTCTCTCTCTCTCTCTCTCTCTCTCTCTCTCTCTCTCTCTCTCCAACAGGAGCAGACGCATTGTTAATTTTATACAGAAAAGCATTACGAGGACGCATGGCTCATTTTAGCTCTTTATATTTGTTAGTCACCTTATTTATAAAGAACATTAGGAATTATAATTTGATATATCATGATAGTACATCTCTCCAATTACGAAGAAATTTCAGACTTCAGTATCACCCAGGTTCCTGGTATCACCAATATCATCTCTCTCTCTCTCTCTCTCTCTCTCTCTCTCTCTCTCTCTCTCTCTCTCTCTCTCTCTCTCTCTCTCTCTCTCTCTCTCTCTCACGATATCGTTTAAACACATGCAAACCGATATCTTTCTTCGAGCAACCTATTAGCATAATTTCTGTGAAGTCCATCAATGACAAATCCCCGAGTTACTTATTCGATGTTTTCTCTTCCCTTAAGAAATGCAATTCGTGCAGGTGGCAAAGAATGGCCTCGTCTTGCAGCTGGATGTGACCCACGCATATCAATTCTGTCTAGTTGCTCGCAGTCTTGTTTGTCGCAATAAAGATGATTATCTGTCAAATCTGTCTCACTTAAAACATTCTTAATAATGAATTCATTCTCTCTCTCTCTCTCTCTCTCTCTCTCTCTCTCTCTCTCTCGTCTATTGTTGGAGTATGCTTTTTCTCATCATAATAATCCTAGATGAAAATAGAAATCTGGCTCAACTCGAAATGTAATAAGAGTCAAAATGAAGGCAGCTGCACCTTGAGACATAAAATAAAGCAAGAGAATGTAAGTACAATTGCACGTTTAACTATTTAAGACTATAAAATATAAGGTAAAAGACACTCGTTCATTCAATTTGTTTGTTTAGTGCCAACCCTAACCCACCGTTTTATCTTTATTCCTTAAACAATCTACAGTTGTGTTTACAGTTCGATTCCAATAACGACTTCTCACCTTTCCTTAATTCCCAGAACATCTTTTGACTTTCCGGTTCTTAAGCAACGAGACAATGTCGTTAAACGCTCTGCAGGTACAGAATCCCAAAGGCTTTGCGGGGGATCAGCCACCGTCAGAGAGCTCAGACGAGAATCACTACTAATTATCATAACTTAAGCCGATGGACTGAGCATCCGGACCTTTCAGAAAATCTTGTAAAATGCTCTTTAATGACATCACTAATGACCTCTTTAATGGACATCCTTCATCATCCCCTTTAACGTCCCGTCAACCCTCCCAACGGGTTCACAGGCTCCGACGTGTGAAAATGGAGATATGCATATGCCGCCCCCATGCTGCTTTTGTGACTTGGCGTCCGCGTGAGAAATGGAGGAGAGAAGGATTTAAGGAAATCAAAGAGGCGCTTCTCTAATTCCCTACCAGATCGGGGGATTCGAACATCATTAGGGATTTCGCTTTATTGGCTTCCCGTTCGTCATTGTTTACATGTTGGTCAGAAACCATGGCAAATACGGTAGAAAAGCCTCGTGGACAATGTCTAAGGAAGGTTCAGCGAAGCTCTTTCTCTAGCTGTATAGCCTAAAGAAATTTCAGCAGAACTCCGCTTGCTCAAGAGAATAAACCTTCTTCATTGTAACTAGTTGCATAATAAAAAAAATATTAAACAAATCGGAAATAAAATGAGATATAATCAAGAAAAAAATATTATGGGAGTTTTTAACCTGGGATACAGTTAAACGAATAGGACAGAAAATTAAGTGTAAATAATATATAAAATTTCAATCAAGGAATAGTAATATTTATAAGCAATTTCCACAAGAGTGGGAATAAAACAAGCATCTAGTTAAAGTTCACACCACGTGAAATATAAAGAAATATATCACTTAAAAAAACAAGAAATTAGACATTTGAAATCAAGCAAATCCTACATACTAACAAACAAATTAAAACTCAACACACTTTTAAACATCTAATGCAATTAAAAAATACGAGAAACAGCAGAACAAGAAATATATAAAAATGAAAAACTCCGCACCTGCACACAAAAAGCAAAAAGAGTCGTCCGTATGCATCTAATATAGTCCCTTGACTCACGTTACAAAGCCCTGATATCTTGATAGTGTAATCTCTCGAAATAATCACGCTGTTGATATTTGCCATCATTATGCTGTTAAAGTAAATAGCTACCTTTCACGAGGTCGGATAAAAATAAGGCAAATAAGAGGCAAAGGTTTATCGGTCACGGTTATTTCTTTTATTTCTTTGGCCCTTTCGTGTATTATTTCTTTCTTTTCAAAATTTCTCTCTCTCTCTCTCTCTCTCTCTCTCTCTCTCTCTCTCTCTCTCTCTCTCTCTCTCTCTCTCTCTCTCTCTCTCTCTCTCTCTCTCTCTCTATATATATATATATATATATATATATATATATATATATATATATATATATATATATATATATATATATGTTTTTTTCAAAAAAGGCCCATAAAAGAAACACAGGAAATATGAATAAATCACACTATATTTCGGTCAATAAACATCGACCCTCTTCAGGATGTAAAGTAAAAATGAGGAATACAGTGGAGAGTGACGGTTTATATACGAAAGCAAAAGGGTGTGTTCAACTGTTCTATAGATGTTATAATTGCTGGAAGGATTAGCCAAATTTAATTACATCCAGGTGCGTCTTCTTATTGTTGAGCCGCAATATATATATATATATATATATATATATATATATATATATATATATATATATATATATATATATATGTGTATATATATATATATATATATATATATATATATATATATATATATATATATATATATATATATATTTGTATCTCGTTTTATTTTGTAATAATCTACTCTTCATATGGGCACCAGCCACCCGTTGAGAGTTATGGGGTCCTTTGGCTGGCCAGACAGTACTACATTGGATCCTTCTCTCTGGTTACGGTTCATTTACCTTTTGCCTACACATACACCGAATAGTCTAGCCTCTGTCCTCCTACACCTGACAACACTGAGATTACCATACAATTCTTCTTCACCAAAGGGGTTAGCTACTACACAGTAATTGTTCAGAGGCCACTTTCTTCTTGGTAAGGGTAGAAGGGACTCTTTAGCTATGGTGAGCAGCTCTTCTAGGAGAAGGACACTCCAAAATCAACCATTGTTCCCTGGTCTTGGATAGTGCCATAGATCCTGTACCATGGTCTTCCACTGTCTTGGGTTAGAGTTCTCTTGCTTGAGGGTGCACTCGGACACACTATTCTATCTTATTTCTCTATTCCTCTTGTTTTATTAAAGTTTTTATAGTTTATATAGGAAATATTTATTCTAATGTTGTTACTGTTCTTAAAATAGTTCATCTTTCCTTGTTACCTTTCCTCACTGGGCTACTTTCCCTGTTGGAGCCCCTGGGCTTATAGCATCCTACTTTTCCAATTATGGTTATAGCTTAGCAAATAATAATAATATTTTCTATCTAATTTCTCTAGCCCTTTTCCACTAGTTAATAAGGAAGCAGTAACTTCAGATTGATTCAAATCTTTACAGGGAGATGAATTATTATGAGGTTATTATGGCTATAGACGTGTACTTTAATATATATATATATATATATATATATATATATATATATATATATATATATATATATATATATATATATATATATACATATACATATACCAAGGCACTTCCCCCAGTTTTGGGGGGTAGCCGACATCAAACAAAGAAACAAAAAAAAGGGGGACCTCTCCTCTCCACGTTCCTCCTAGTTCGGCTGGTACTGCTAGGGTGCCACAGCCCACCCTCCCCCGTTATCCACCACAGATGAAGCTTCATGATGCTGAATCCCCTACTGCTGCTACCTCCGCGGTCATCTAAGGCACCGGAGGAAGCAAGGGCCTACCGGAACTGCATCACAATCGCTCGCCATTCATTCCTATTTCTAGCACGCTCTCTTGCCTCTCTCACATCTATCCTCCTATTACCCAGAGCTTTCTTCACTCCATCCATCCACCCAAACCTTGGCCTTCCTCTTGTACTTCTCCCATCAACTCTTGCATTCATCACCTTCTTTAGCAGACAGCCATTTTCCATTCTCTCAACATGGCCAAACCACCTCAACACATTCATATCCACTCAGGCTGCTAACTTATTTCTTACACCCGTCCTCACCCTCACCACTTCGTTCCTAACCCTATCTACTCGAGATACACTAGCCATACTCCTTAGACACTTCATCTCAAACACATTCAATTTCTGTCTCTCAGTCACTTTCATTCCCGACAACTCTGATCCATACATCACAGTTGGTACAATCACTTTCTCATATAGAACTCTCTTTACATTCATGCCCAACCCTCTATTTTTTACTACTCCCTTAACTGACCCCAACACTTTGCATCCTACATTCACTCTCTGACGTACATCTGCTTCCACTCCACCCTTTGCTGCAACAACAGACCCCAAGTACTTAAAATGATCCACCTCCTCAAGTAACTCTCCATTCAACATGACATTCAACCTTGCACCACCTTCCTTTCTCGTACATCTCATAACCTTACTCTTACCCACATTAACTCTCAACTTCCTTCTATCACACACCCTTCCAAATTCTATCACTAATCGGCCAAACTTCTCTTCCGCGTCTGCAACCAGTACAGTATCATACGCAAACAACAACTGATTTACCTCCCATTCATGGTCATTCTCGTCTACCAGTTTTAATCCTCGTCCAAGCACTCGAGCATTCACCTCTCTCACCACTCCATCAACATACAAGTTAAACAACCACGGCGACATCACACATCCCTGTCTCAGCCCCACTCTCACCGGAAACCAATCGCTCACTTCATTTCCTATCCTAACACATGCTTTACTACTTTGTAGAAACTTTTCACTGCTTGCAACAACCTTCCCACCAACTCCATATAACCTCATCACATTCCACATTGCTTTCCTATCAACTCTATCATACGCTTTCTCCAGATCCATAAACGCAACATACACCTTACCTTTTGCTAAATATTTCTCGCATATCTGCCTAACTGTAAAAATCTGATTCATACAACCCCTACCTCTTCTAAAACCACCCTGTACTTCTAAGATTGCATTTGTTTTATACAGATTCTATCCTATTATTAATCTACACCAGGTCAGTGTTTTCATACTTCACACAAAACTGTTTCATATCAAGATTCACATTTATTCTAAACTTTCTCCTCAGGCAAATACTTTCAAGCTCTTTCATTAGTCTCTGCAGCTTCTGTTAACTATCTCCTTCCAGTACTTCATTATCTGCATATATTAACTGCTGAATCATTAAATTTCCTCTTTCATATTTTGCACCACTCCATTCATAAAGAAATTAAACCCCTGAGAAATAACTCATCCATCTCTTAAGCCTGTGTACCAAATTAACCGGGTTCAATTCCTGTGTGACCAGAAAGAATTGGGTAAGTTATATCCTTATACCCTTAAGGTATTATGTTGACCTGAGCAGTGAATTTTGTCTATGATGGTTAGTCACCTATTGTAAGCACCACCTATTGAAAATCGCAGCTAAAGTGTAAAAAGTATAGGGGTAGTGATATTCTATTCAAAGTGTACATCCAAAGAGCATTTCGGGTGGATAATTCACATAGGATCGCGAGGCACCAGGGCATTTGTAACTAAACCAACAGATTTTTTTTTTGGAGGGGGGATGGGTCAAACTTTGATACCATCGTTTAACCTGATACATTAATTTCATAATGTTCACATTGCTTGTTTATTAAATAAAACAATATTTGTATTTCATCTCTGTGTTTTTCTAGGGTTCATTGTGAGATTATTCAAGTGACCTATCGAAAATCGTGCATTGTCCTCACCGAAGGTTCTATGATAATGTCTTTTGAGCAGTGTGGGTTTTCTTCAAAGGACCTACAGCCAACAATAAAAACAACACTCAACAGCGCTATCAATAACATATGCCTTTTCTCAGGCAGATCAACGGAATCAATTGAAACACTTTAGGCTTAACCTACGCTAACTTTTCTCTCCCATTTCTTCTTTATTCCCCGTGTCTTTTATTCCCTTTCTTTCCTAGCTACCTTCTTTCTTTACCCTACCTCAACGTCTTGCAATTCCTTCCTTTTTTCCCTCACGGCTTCCTTTCAGGGAATTCCTCTTCCCCGCGTCCATTCAACCCTCTCTCGGTAGGCATTAGTTCCCGTAGGCATTCTCTCCAGGCTAACGTCAGTCAGGACTTTTTTTACACGAGACGATTGTTTAAGCCTTTCGTTTTTTACGAAGGTTTTCGTTTCTATTTATTTCATTGCAGAAACCTTGAAGGTATAAAGAAAGAGATGGAGATG
>NC_090725.1:272828242-272835742 GCF_036898095.1 Palaemon carinicauda
ATAATAAAGAGGATAAGATAATCTTCTTAGAAAGTACGTGTCCGTCAAAAAATATTTATTCAATTTGAAATTAAGCATCGATTACAGGCAAGAATAGATTGCTAAGTTTGTATTGCACTACAGTCATTTATTATCGTAACAGATTTTCCCAGCTGTATTCTAATACAATAAGATTTCCCTCGCCTCTTACCTTTTCCCTCCTGTAACCACATTCTCCCTTCCCCCCAATTCAAACACACACACACACTCTCCCTCCAAGGTCACCTATACCCTGACACCCCACCTCCCCATTTTCTCTCCCACCTGGGATCTTTAAAATTGGTCGTCATCACTCGGTACCCGACAGTGGTTTAACGGACTTCTGATTCCGGACGAAGGCGATGAAGATAAAGACTCTCTCTCTCTCTCTCTCTCTCTCTCTCTCTCTCTCTCTCTCTCTCTCTCTCTCTCTCTCTCTCTCTCAGAAATTGACGTGATGCTGTATGGTTATTTATGGCTGAGATAATCATAAATTGTGGGGTGTGCCTTCCATTGTTCTTCTCCATACCATATTACAAGGCCATTAGGTAAAGACTCTTAGCTATGGTAAACCTCTAAAAAGGTACAATTATTGTTTTAACGCGCCTATAATTTTCTCCCTCATTTCTTTCCCTTCTTTTATCTGATACTGGACCTGGGATAAGTGTAACGGATAGTTGTTATCCAGTTTCTCCCTTCTTAATAATGTTAAAGACAACCAGGCCATTTTTTATCGCTTTTTTATTCGGATTCACAAAGCTGTTAGACATTATTTGAAGTGCAGTTACATGATGTGCAGGTGTACAACTGTACGCGTGGGTATTCAAGAATAAAGAGAAGAGGATAGAAATAAAAATAAGAGTAGGTGAACAAATAACTTCAGGAATAATTAAAAATTGTTCTGTAGGAACAAATAAATTCAGGAATAATTAAAATGGTTCTGCAAGAGAATTAACTACACAAACAGGTTAAATAAAACAGATCTAAAAATAAAAAAAAACTACAGAAAAGATTTTGTCCTTATTTGATTAAACAACCATTTGTTGAATTAAAACGAAAAAAAGATACCTAAAATTTAGTAGTGTAAGACTTCTAAGGATATATGTAAGGCAGAGAATGATTGTGGAAGCGACCATTTGAGAATGTAAGAAAGGCAATCAAGAGGTTGGAGAAAAGAAAGACGCCAAGAATTGGAATTAAAAGAAAGATGGTCCAGCATAGTGGAGATAGTGTGAGTAGCTAACCAGAGTCTGCAAGGTATATTTAAAACGAGGGAAAGGTTCCAAAATAATTATGAGATAATTGTTCAATTGCATAAATGTAACGGTGAGAAAGATGTCAGTAAGAATTTTACACACATATCCTTCAGTAAAGGAAAGAAGATGCATAGTATAATTATGATTAAGAAAGTAAGACAAGTAACTAACAGAAGGACGGAGAGGAAGTACGGGTTGGGTTGATGAGATGTTTGAAAATAAAGGAAGAAACTTGTATGTAGCATAACAATACCTGGACCTATAAAAAGGTTATGGTCGAATCGATAAATAAGCTAAACGATGGATGTTGAGGGTTTATGAAATAATTAAAACAAAGTTGAAAATAAAGAAAGCAAGAGTAAGGTTATGAGAGTAATTTAAAATCAGGAAGATGGAGAAATTACTGAATGGAAGTGGTCGATTCATACATGGGTTTAGGAGTAAATTCATTGGATGAAGGTTTATTGAAACAGGAACTTCACAGAATAGATGAAACAAGAAAGGTAGCAGTATATGTGTACAGAACTTTAAAAATTATCCAATCTCTTGTTGGAATCTTACTCTGCTCCTCACTTTAGCAAAGGTGACCCACTTTTCAGAACAAGGGACATTTTTTTTTTTTACTACAAAGAAATATGTATTGCCGACAAAGATTCCCATACTTAAAAGTAGGAGCACAGTAATGCCACATGCTTGAAACCTTTTACGTACCTACTGATAGAATATTGTTCTCCACTTTGATTAACAGCATCAGTATCATCTTCGGTACAAAAATTTCCAAAGAAGAGGTTTTGTTTTTTCAAAATGGTAATTATTATTTGTACGTTTCTCAAAAGCTTTATCTTGTTTAGTACCTTAAAAACTTTTATCTATAAAGAGATGTTTTGAAGTCTTATTTATACCCTAGGAGGACAGCACTTAGATCTAGCTGGGTTGCCATCATCTCATACCGATCAGTACCAGAGTTCCCCTTCAATGAAAACTTGAGAAACTTTTCCTTCGGATTATCATAAAGTTCAGATTTTTCAGTCTATTATAATGCTGAAGCAAGCAGGGAACTGTGCGTAAATATGTCATATACAGGGCACTTCATATCCATAAGGAAACGGTTTATCAACTGCTAGTCGAGTTCCTCTATGCACAATGACTCACTATTACTTTCACCACACCTCGCCAATGCTTTTTCGTTTTTCATATCCTTCTTCCTCGACAGATTTTAAATGATTGACCTTTACAATAACCTATCGTCCACAATTCTCTGACTATGAACAAGACATTACAAAACACTGATTCTTCCTCACACTACATTAATCATTTTACTGATTCTCAAGTCTAATATTTAATATTCCTTTAACCATAGTAAACAAATATAGAAACACCTTCCATTGTTCTCTTTCCATTCACATTCACCGTCTAAAATCCACTTTAGAAAAATAGCTGGCTCAACATGCTTTTAAGGCTTCGAACTTTTGCATCCAAACATACTTCTTCGAACATCCAGCAGTACCTATTGTAGTACAGTTTATTAATCGTCCTACCATCACCCGTTAATTTTACTCCTAAATAACCATTATTCGTGTCATTTTTTATGTGCATTCTAATGAAAGTTAGCTTTACCATTATAAAAAGTATGCATTATAATAAAAACTTTCTATTACAACTTTCTAACAATTTCTTCCGCTGACAGATCTCTCTCTCTCTCTCTCTCTCTCTCTCTCTCTCTCTCTCTCTCTCTCTCTCTCTCATAGTGTATGTTAATAATAATAATAATAATAATAATAATAATAGAGTAGAGAAATTTCTCCCGGCTCGAAAGAATTGAAGGACTTTTGTCCAATTCCTGAACTTTGAAATTGTGTGTTAACACTACGATAAAGTTTAAAGTATTACTTTACGCTTACATCGATAGTGAAAGTGATCTACTACAAGGACTATAAGGACTCTTTGATAGAATATCGCTGTCCAATCTTTGTACTTGTATATGTATATGTCCTGATATCTAATCCTGAATTAAAGAAAATATATTAATGATATGGTCTTCATTATCTCTCTCTTGAATTATGATCCTTTCCTGGTAATGAAGAGAGTAAGAAAATAGGAACAATTGAAAAAGTTCTTAATACTATTAACGCCATTGAGGAAGCAATTATCTTGAACAAAACTTGTTTGAAAGCAGGTTTCCTCCCGAAATGATGATGATGATGTATATATATATATATATATATATATATATATATATATATATATATATATATATATATATATATATATATATATATATATATATATATATTATATATACAGTCTACTTATGGGCGGTTAAAATAAAGGGATCCCTTTGTTACTTTACGTTTGGTTTGTATAAACATTACACGAATCCAAGAATATTTGAAGTTTCTTTTATTACAGAGTTATTATTGCTTTATCTGAAATTCTATTTCATCATAGCATGGTAATTCCCTTTCTTGCCACTTTTTCCTCTTCATCTTTCATTTCAATTCAATTCTTTTATCTCATTCTTACTCTCCATTTTTTTATCATATACATAATGTAACTGTGTCCTTGGAAATTAAATTCTTTTAATTTTCTTCACTCTAACAAAATTTTTATACGATAAATGTTCGTCTCATCTTACCTAAGCCTTCTTTACTTCACCAACAATTTCGTAATCTCTGTCCGATCTCATTTGTAACTACTACTTTTTTTTTATCTTGCATGTAAATTCTTTATCTCAAAGTTTATCAACTCTCGTTGCATGTTTGTGGTTTCATTTCATCCGTGCTAATCCTCTAATGTGTCTCTGGCCGTCAACTCTGCAAATTTGTTTGCCTCTCCTTGTGATTACACGATGAAGACATGCTAGCACAGTGTGGTATCCGAACTCATTAACCCCTCTCTCTCTCTCTCTCTCTCTCTCTCTCTCTCTCTCTCTCTCTCTCTCCTCTCCTCTCTCTCTCTCTCTCTCTCTTTCTCAGGTAGAACAACTCGACATGCCTTGCTTTCTCTTGTAACTTTCTAACTGCAGTCTTTCACACACACTCTGTAATTCTTTCTCTACCAAGCCTTCTACTGCAACTTTCTAACACATTCTTTCGCGGACAACAAATCTCTCTCTCTCTCTCTCTCTCTCTCTCTCTCTCTCTCTCTCTCTCTCTCTCTCTCTCTCTCTCTCTCTCTCTCAATACATATATATCTATATACTGTATAATAGAGTATATATACATATATACATATATATATATATATATATATATATATATATATATATATATACACACACACATATATATATATATATATATATATATATATATATATATATATATATATATATATATATATATATATATATATATATATATATATATTATATATACACGAATTAATATATGTTTAATAAATGAAAACAGAAATGTGTGTATATGTAATTTTAAGAGTAATATGGTGGAAACCGTAAAGACAGTGTTGTGGATATTGAAAATGTATGTATTCGTAAAGTGTGTATGCTTGTATATCATCCACTTCAATATCATTCTCCCGTACACATATTGCACTCCTTATTCTTACTTTAAATTACTTTTAACAACTGATTCTCGATAAACAACAGTAATTATTTGAAATTATGAGCATTATTATTGTTTACAATGACGTTCTACTTTCACCATTTCGTATAATTACTTATCCTGTAAACAAGCAAAAATGGTTTAAATCATAACAAGAAACTCTCAATGGTGAAAAAATAAAGGAAATATTCTAATCATATCAAATCAAACATGCTTATCATTCTCTCTCTCCTCTCTCTCTCTCTCTCTCTCTCTCTCTCTCTCTCTCTCTCTCTCTCTCTCTCTCTCATAAGATGTCATTACAAACAGGATATGTTCACAAACTTTCTATGGAAACTAATACATTCTTGTAAGATTTTCTAATATCCTTTATTATTCTGATATTTACTCTATCTCATACAGACATAAGTAGAATACCTTTGCATATTTCTTTTGAAACACGATAATATACATTCTCTCTCTCTCTCTCTCTCTCTCTCTCTCTCTCTCTCTCTCTCTCTCTCTCTCTCTCTCTCTCTCTCTCTCTCTCTTTCATTGCATAAAATTAATAGTGACTAACAAAAAAAAACATAAAATATTCCATCTAAACACGTACTCCAAATCCATTTCCTGGTATAAAACAGGGCTAAGGTATCTCGAATCCAGACAAGTCGCCTATAATGAAATAAATAAGCAAAGTGCAGACAAATGCAAACAATGCCCGCCTCCATCGCCGCCGCAGGGGAAGGAAAAAACAACCGATAGCACAGTACCACACGTAGCACATGCAAACAAACGCCGAAGCGGAAAACAAACAAACGGGGAAGAGGAAACACAATACGCAAAGGGCGGCGTAAGAAAACACCCGCTGGAATCAATCAAACGAACGGGGCATTCATCTGAAAGACCAAAACACACATTATAAATTATGCTGGTGTTTATCCCTCTGTCGTAAATCACGATGCGCGTCTGAGATTCCATGGAAGATTAGTTTTCATCTAATTGTGGGAACGTTCGGACGGGATGGGGTCGTTATTGCAACACGAAGATAACATTGAAGTATCGAGAGGGGAATATTATGACACGAACAGAACGTAATTGTGGTCTGGAGGTAAAATTATAATGAGGAGGTGCTAGCTGATAAGAAAAAATGAATCACGGTAAATGCTAATAACTGATTTCGTATCATGCATTCAACTCATGATCACATTTATTTTCTGGATTAAAAATTATGATTTAGACGCTGGCTCCCTTACTTAGGCATTAATTATCAATAACAATTACTAAACTTACCCAGATTTAAGCTTAGGGTTATATCATTAATGATTTGTATGTATTTATGTTACCGTATAATTTTCTGGATGCCAGCCAGACTTTAGGACCATTATCTTCAAGTGAATTGCCCTAAGTAATAGTATATTTTTCCTTTGAAGTGACATTTACGCTTTGACTTTTGTCAAAAAATGGCCGACTTATAATTCCTTCATCAGCTTCTCACCGTATAGGCATAATCATCCCGTTAAGGATCCCGGTTGCTACACTGTCCAGTGCCAGAATTCATTCGCTGCCTCTGCCATTATAATAATACAGTAACCCAGTCTTCCTTGCGGTGTTATGGAAGCCATACTGTAAAATGCCATAGGCAGCCATGGCATACTCATTCTGGAATATTCATGTTTTTAATCACTTGACTACTTGCTCATACACATTTTGATATACAAACTTTCCTTAATGCCAATGTGTTTTAATGAAACGATTCAATGATCTAGACCAGTGGTTCCCAATCTTTTTTCTGTGATTTCCCCCCTGCACCAATTCAACCATCCAGATTTCCCCCTTCATGCCCCGCCCAGCCCTCATGCCCACTCGCCTGCCTCAGAAATGGGCATGATATTCCAATTCTCCCCTTGAATATCATGTCAGTGAGAAATGATATGATCATATCACAATTGAATGGCTAACAACAAATTACCGCACGTACAATGTGGACATTTTCCGCTTGTTTTAGTTAGTAGGTAGTGTAATTATTTCCCCCCTGGAAGCTTCACAGGTTGGGAACCACTGATCTAGACCACATTAAGTAGTATGCAACTGTGAAATCTAGCTAGATAGATTGAAATGAATGCAACATTATTTTTTAAATTAGTGATGGTTGAAAGCAGATGATAAAGACTCGTTTAAGGTAATTCTGATATTACCACGACTTTACAAAATACAGATTGGCCAGGGCACCAATCACCCGTTGAGTTATTAGGTTCCTTGACTGGTCAGACAGTACTACATTGAATCCCTCTCCCTAGTTAAGACTCATTTTCCTTTGCCTACACATACACCAAATAGTCTGGCCTATTCTTTTTACATTCTCCTCTGTCCTCATACACCTGACAAAAATCTTCACTCAAGGGGTTAACTACTGCACTGTAATTATTCAGGGGCTACTTTCCCCTTGGTAAGGGTAGAAGAGACTCTTTAGCTATGGTAAGTAGCTCTTCTTGGAGAAGGACACTCCAAAATCAAGCCATTGTTCCATAGTCTTGGGTAGTGCCATAGCTTCTGTACCATGGTCTTCCAGTGTCTTGGGGTAGAGTTCTCTTGCTTGAGGGTAGACATGGGCAAACTATTCGATCTTATATCTCTTCCTCTTGTTTTTTAAAGTTTTTAAAGTTTATACATGAAAGATTTAT
>NC_090725.1:272843242-272860742 GCF_036898095.1 Palaemon carinicauda
AGCATGTTTATCTGGGGCTGGTTTGTTTACACTGGTTGTCTGGACACCAGTAGACGGGTAGGGGGGAAATCAAGGAGGGGGGCAGACGGGAAGAGAACACGAAGAGGAGTAGAAGAAAAAATAAATGAGCAATGAAAAAAAGAGAGAGAGGGATGTTTTGGCCACAAAAGGAGAGATCACTTTCCAGAAGGCACATCCTTTGTAGCGTTGTCTGTTTATCTAATATATCCTTAAAACTAACGCCTCACGGATCTAAGACGCTTTGCCACAGTCGGCGCATCTAATGTCGGCTATGGCTTTAAGCCTCTTGTTGAACTTAGCATACGATATCTTAGGCTTTCTCCTTCTTCTCTTAGGAAGATGATACCCAGGACTCTACAGGTCTGTGGTCTCTTGATAAAAGTGCGTGGTGCGTACGTGCATGGATTTAAAGAGTATAAAAGGCATAATATTTGAACATTTATTCATGCAATCATATCTCCTAAATTAAATTTCATTAATTCAATGCATGAATATGTATGATTCTTCTCGATCTTTCTTTTTTTTTAAACAATAGTATATTTGCAGATAATTAAATTAATCCTAAGTCTTTCATCAAATCGCTGTTTCACAATGATAGTTGAATTTATAAAATAGATTTGATAAAATATTTGGTCATATACCTAGAAATATAAATGTTCAACACTTTACATAAAATATATCTCACATAAATGACTATGTCAATTAACGATCATATGATTAGAAACAATGAGGGAGTGGAAGAATGATATTATATGGTATAAACAAACTTAAAAAAAAAAATCTGTGCTCAAAATAGAATAATCTTGAAACCATATTAACTTCCCTTGAGGGTTACCGATCACAACCTTCAAACCAGCATACTCCAAAGTTCTCTTGACCGTATTATAACACCATTACTGTTATGACTCATATTTCTGCTACGGTCATATCTACAAATGAAAAGTCATTTATGTTAGTCATTATGCACACATTTATCAAAACGCATAGAAGAATGTCGAGATTTTTTTACCCATATCATTCCCATTTCCCAAAAACTTTTCATTGATCAAAGCGATTTCAAAATACCCCATTCTGTAAAATATTACAGTAACAAAGATTTATGAAAATATTAACTCCTAAAATTCATGACTCGGATAGTATTCCCAATTGATTTATAGCTTAATAAACATATTCCAAATCTAGACAGCTCGAGCTACTGATGGGGAAAAATTCAAAAGATGAATAGATCATAATTTATTTCCTTAGTAGCAAGTGTCTTTCCAAAATACAAAAGGTTAAGATACAACATAAACATTAAAAATATAGTAGTCGAAGGAAGTATTTAATAAAAATATGGAAGAAAAGAGAAAATTTTATTCCCAAGGCAATAAATTTATACGAGATGGAGAGGAGGTAAAAATATTCGTTATTATACAACTCAACAGACTAAACATATTGAAGTCTTTAAAATAAGCGAAAAAAAGGTCATGGTTATCAACAGAAACATGGGAACGCCCGCTTTCGGGATATGAGAGTATGAAATTAAATGGAGTTTTACCACAAATGGCACTAACCTTTTTTATCATCATAGTGAAATAATGCTCGGCCTATGGAGATTCGCCCCTTAAGATTTACTCGAGACACAATAAAGTCCTTTACGCAGATTTGTTTTTTTCTAAAAAATGCCACTGCCATATACCTCCATATTAATAACGGATGAATTCCCTCAGTTAGAAAAGAAGATTCATAACATTAGCCATTTCAAAAACCAACAGTATTCTCCGCAACAGCTCACCAATCCCCTTACAGAAACTGCACCAACTGAATCTTTCTGTCATGCACTCCCACACCTCCTAAATATGTTGGCCCCTTTTTTTTAAAACCTCTTTCACTCATTTGTCAGATACTTTTGTAAGCCTTCCTCTTCTCCTGTCTTATAACCTATGCTAACTAAATATTTCACGCCAGCCTATCCTACTACAATATTTCCAAACAACCAAACCATCTCAAAGATCTCGCATCCATCCTTTCACATACCAAACTGTTTACCATTTCTCGCTCTTTCATTTTTTTTTTTTATTAATCATAAGCTACTCAATTTAGATCATCTCAACACTTGCATACCTTTCTCTTCCTTCATTCAAATTCAACTTGCATGCGTCTTTGACTCGCATGCGTCTCTGACTCGTATATTCCAACCTTAGTTTTTGTAGACATTCCAAGCAGGAATAGATGACAGTTCAATACCAACTAACTTTATTTAGAGACAACACAAAGTCTTTTAGGTCCAACAAGGGGTCACGTAATGGTAACAATTGCATGTACATATTCAATAGGTTTTGTAAATAAGGCTGACATTGGCATAAAAAATAAACAATATAATAACGTTATAATAATAAAAGAGTTTAAATCAGCTTGTTACTTCAGCGTTTATTCTGACGTGGAGTCCGATGGCGGTTACAGTGTAGAAAAAAAAAAAAAAAAAAAAAAACGTAACCAAGGCCTACTTCTCTATTTGTAAGTGCACTGCTTTGTCTCTGTGTAATACATGGCTCCCCCTTTGAAGCATACATGCACGGTGACCTGCCCTAGAAAGTTGTACAGTGGGCAGGTCATCTTTCAAGAGATACGAAGAATTTAGGAATTCAATGGCCATTCAATCCTCTTTACCACAAAGGATGAGGAAGAAAGCTTTCAGAGTGCAATGGATGACGAAGAATGAGCTCATATATGTGGACGTAAGCAGACGCTTGCAAGCATTGGTGCATGTGCAGAGATGTAGTGAGGTATGTAGGTCTTTCAGTAAGTCTGACCGCACGGGGTAAATTTCCCCCCATAACATGGTGTAGGCACTGGATATCATCAGAGGAGATAGCTGCAGGAAAAAATTCCACAAGGTCAATCAACGGGTCCTCCTGTACGATTTCAGCCACTGAGACATCCATGGAGTCCTTAGGAGTGTTCCTCAGTCCAAGGAGGACCAACGGAAGCTGTGAAAACCAGCTGGAGCCGTAACAGTGGGACATCAAGATTACTATGAGGGTATGATGGAAATTTTCAGCCATTCTGTTGAGTGCAGGATTTTAAGCAGTAGTCGGATCTAGAATGATGCCGAGATGATGTCCTAATGATGTCCACATTAAGAAGTGAAAGTCGGCTCCCTGTTGGAAGTAATGTGCTCTGGGATGCTGGATCTTGCTTGTCATCCGGAAAGTAAGGCAACAGTACATAAGGTGGATGCTGCATCTTCCATGAGATGGCTTCAGGCCAGCGAGTGGAGCAATTGATGCCTGTGAAAAGGTAACTGTGTCCTTATGACGTAGGTAGAGAGCCAACCATATCAACGTGAATGTGGGCAAAATGATGCTAAGGTTGATGAAAAGTACCCACACCCGAATCAGTGTCAATATACAGGCACGGACCCAAACCTTGGCCTCTTTAGTAATGTCATGCCACATGAACTTGAACTTTAGTAGCTTAAGTAGCGATGGGTGTGGAAGGCAGCTGGATGCCATATTTGGAAGTTTTCTACTGAAGAAGGACAATGAGTAGGGCAATGTGTTGATCACTTGTTCGAGGATCGTCCCAACAGCAAAGTCACTGGAATTGGTGGAGAGTAAGAGGGGTGCAGTTGGCCCCAAAGAGATAAGAGCATTAGCAGCTGATATGGGTTTCTTTAGATTGAAAAAATCAACTCCTGAAGGGGTCCCAACTTAAGTGTTTTTGGTTTAACCTTGAGCGATTTGTAGAGGGAGGCAGGAGTGATGGCGATGGCTGGCAAAAGCCAATGATAATACTTCATTATGCCCAAGAACTGCTGCAGTCCTTTGACAGTCGCGAGCATGGAAACTTTCTGTACTTCTGATACCTTCTCAGGGAGGGGGTGAACACCCTCACGAGTGATGCAATAAGATAACCCAAAAATGCCATTTCCTTAGCATCAAAGGCACACTTGTCATACCTGATTACAATGCCATTCTGCTGTAAGAGACTGAGGACAACGAGTAGGTAACATAGGTGGTCTTCTTTGGAGGGGGAGAATATTAGTATATCATCTATGTAATCTATGCAGAAGGATAGGTTCACTAAGATGCCATCCACAAGTCATGGAATGGGGCCCCTCAATTACGTAAGCCGAAGCAGATGCAATTCAAAGTTATATGCCAAGGAATTGGTGATGCTAGTTTTGGGGTTGTCTTCTTGGTTTACGGGCAGCTAATAATACTTCCTCAGGAGGTGGAGGGTCAAAAATGTTTTAGCACTGTGAGGGTAGATAGTGATGTTGGCATTTTTAGGGGTGGGGGTAGTGGTATTCTCTGTCTGCATAAGATGCTGATAATCCCCACGAGGGCATAAGAATTTGCTGTTCTTAAAGACGATGTACATGGGGCGACGTCCATAGGTTTAAGGACTTTTGACAATGGCCCATTTCTTCCACTACAGCTAATGTGGGTTTAGCAGCTGTCTAATGGTTTGGTTGTTTTGATATGGTGATAGATACCTTGCTTGCGGGAACTGTGGTCGTCTCTCAGAGTTATGGGAAGATAATGTTGGGGTATAAAGTGAAGAGGTGGGCTAGGCATTTGTGGATGTACTGATGTGGAGAGCAAAGTCAAAGGGAGCAGCTAATAGAGGTTGGGATAAGTAAGAGCTAGTATTGACTAAGAGTTACTGTGCAACGTCAACTAGGTGAAAATGGGCAAGGAAATCTGCACCAATGAGAAGTAGCGTAACATTACCAATGATGAAATTCTACCGATACTGTGTGCCCCAAAAAACAGTCTGCATCTTGTAACTAGGGGAGGGGATTGCAGATCAGTTGGCAGCTAACAGGCGAACATCAGCAGTCTTAGAATAACTAAACAGAAGGGAATCACAGGCACCACTATCTATCAGAAAGTGTACATTAGATCATGAATCATGCAAAATCGAGATTAGTGAATGGAGAGGCCACCGCCACAGATGACAGCCTACTCACATGTATGTTAACCATTGACATCAGTTAGCACATTTCTTAGTAGCACATCCAAATCTGGTGTGGTAGTAGCACAATTGAAGGTGAGGAGTGCCATCCAATGGCTGTCGAGGGCATTGGTTGGGGCGCTGGTGTGAAAGAGCATAGGTGAGAGGCAGGCATCTTTGTCACTGCCCAGGTATGTCATGAGGTGGGTGTAAATGCCATACACCATTCACCTCAGCTTTAGTCGGCGTTGTTATATGATTTTCCCTTTAATAAGGAGTGGAGTTGTTTATGGTAATTGGCTGTCCATAAGAGCACTGACTTTAGTCCATCAAGAGCAAGGTGCTTGCACAGGTTCCAGCAGGCTTTGTACCCAAAGTAGATTTACTTCACAAGGAGAATCATCCGTATTAGGCTCTAAGTGAACAACACTGCCTTTTATTATTATTATTATCATTATTATTATTACTATCATTATTATTATTATTATTATTAGCTAATCTACAACCCTAGTTGGAAAAGCAAGATGCTATAAGCCCAAGGGCTCCAACAGTGAAAAATAGCCCAGCGAGGAAAGGAAAAAATGAAATAAATAAACGACATGAGAAATAATTAACAATTAATAAAATATTCTAAAAACAGTAACAACATCAAAGGAGATATTTCATATATAAATTATAAAGACACTTATGTCAGCATGTTCAACATAAAAACATTTGATGCAAGTTTGAACTTTTGATCTCTTGATGATTGTTGAGAAAGCTGAAAAATCTTGGCTACACGGGCAGCTGGCAACGGTGAGTATTGCTTCAGGAGGTATGAACTAAGGGCCTTATATTGTATGGGGACGTCCCTGTGCTCGCAAAGACAATCGGAGATTTCAGGGAAGGTGTCACATCAGGGATCGCAGTGAGGATCTTGGAGTTTGAACAGGCCATGCCCTTGATGCAGAACTGAACGTCAGTGCGCTGAAACCAGAAGAACGCACCTCAACTGACGAAGGCAGCATGGAAGAACGAGTCGTGATTGCTGGTGGGTATCATCGCGGGATACGGCTGATGAATCAGTGATCTGGGAGGCTGGCTGGTATGAAGCAATCAGCAGGGGTATATCAATATGACAGAACTGGAGGCGGAATTAATACGAAAAAAGCTCTCGAACAACTAACTTTATTTAGAGACAACACAAGTATTTATAGGTCTCCAAGGGGTCACATAGGGTGACAATTGCATGTGAACATTAAAGGGTTTTTATCAATAAGGTTGACATAGGCAAAAATAGACAATATAATAACGGAAAGATAATAACATTTGAAACTAGCTTGTTACTTGAACGGCTTTTTGATGGTGAGTCCGATGGCAGTTGCAGTTTAAAAGAAAGCGTAGAAAGGGATGCTATTTCACTTGTATGTACATTGCTTGCTGCACGTCGATTACAGACAATTCTATTCTTCTGTGTACTCACAGTTCCCTTTCCTTCCTTGATTCATCTTCCCCATAATCCACCATTCTCATTTTACTATCATCCATTATATTTCAAAACCTATATGAATCGACTGCTTCCCATATTTTAGATATTTCACAGCGCCACCTTCTTGGTTTAAATCAATCTTAATAACCTTACACTTTACAATACTTTTTACGCTTTCTTCTTGAAAATTCATTCAATCTCTTTCAAGGAATTATGCAATTTCATTACACTATCCACAATCGGTCCCATATCATCTGCTAACACTCCATTCATGACCCATTTTCATAACCATAAAATTTGCACCTACATCGTATATGATTCCATCTATATGGATGGTAAACACCCAAGGAAACATGATACTTTTACGCAAAATTAATCGCACTCCTATTTAATGTCCTAACACAGTGTTTCTATACAAAAACCTTTAATTCACTTCTATTTTTCCCAGTACCGCACATTCTCTATATCACCTTCATTGAATCTTAAGAATTTCTATCACAAACATTTAATGGGTTCATGTATGTCTTGAACAGCTTTTTCACTTGACTCTCAAACTTCCTACATAACTTTCCAATGACAATTGTTTCTCTTGTTCATTTCTTTGGGAGTTTTCCCACATCCAAATATACTCGTATACTACAGACGCTGGTTAGCCTAAACACCATACCAAAGCACCTTAACTTTAATATCATAGCCCCTAATATATTTCTATTCTTAAACCTGTTAATTTCCCTTCTTATAATCTCGACTTACACTACACCACTGCCAACTCACCCATTATTCAGCACTATCCTCAATAATCATCGTCTTAATTATGCTTATTCCATTAATCCAGAACTGCATCCTCTCCAGACAGTGTGGTTTTTTCCCTAATTGCTTTTATTCAGAGTTCCATTTGATCATTAGCCATTCTCTCTGCACTTAATTATGAATTAAAACTTCATTAATTTCCCATAAAGTTTAGACCATTTTCATCTTTCCTTAAATTTTCATTGTTTGCAATATTTTTATTTCATTTAACTTTCCTCATTAATAACTTTTCAGTCAACTTATATATTTTTACACAGTCTCTACCGTGATGTAATTGTAGCATAAATAATCTTAATTCTTTTTTTTTTTTTTACTTATCCTCTCATTTTCTTATCCACCTCCTACAGTTGGATATTCATCCTATCCCTACAATGCCTATAAACAATGCCTGATAATTCTATAACCTTACCTTTGAATATTTTATTATCTTATACTACAACTGCTTTTCTATCTTTAATATATGAAAGATTTATATTAATGTTGTTACTATTCTTAAAATATTTTATTTCATTTGTTTATTGCTTCCCTTGTATTTCATTTGTTTCTTATTTCCATTCCTCACTGGGCTATTTTTTTCCTGTTGGAGCCCTTGGGCTTACATTATCCTGCTCTTCCAATTAGGGTTGTAGCTTAGCTAGTAATAATAATAATAACAATAATAATAATAATAATAATAATAATAACTTTCTTTCTAAATAACATTTACAACTACATATTGGCCCATTACTAAAAAAAATTCAAACTATGTCTATTCTAACAATGTCTTCACCTAAATAATGATCAGACAGTCTTCTCTAGTCATTCCTCACAATTTGATGCATTACCTAACTTTTATTGCCACCTATCTTAACATACCTTTCTTCCTATTTTCTCATTTAAATATGCATATAACTACCTTTCATTAAATACCCCTTCCAAACAAATCTATCTTTTTTTTGTTAACTACATTTGCATTAAAATCACCTGAACGAATATCCTGCATAATATCCAAACACAGTCAGACTAAATTTCATACTTTCAAAACATCAATCTCTTTCACTATCATATTTCATATTTTTGAGCAATTGATAGGACCTTAGCAACAATTCTATCGATGAAAATTTGTAACTAACATATTTGTTTTCTTTCAGCCATCCGTCCTAATGCTTCAGATTCTATCCCTTCCCTATTATTATTAATATTACTAGCCAAGCTACAACCCTAGTTGGAAAAGCAAGATGCTATACACCCAAGGGCTCGAACAGGAAAAATAGCCCAGTGAAGAAAGGATATAAAGAAATAAATAAACGTTATAAGAAATAATGAAAAATTAAAATAAAATATTTTAAAAACATTAATAAAATTAAAACAGATATTTGATACATAGACTATAAAAGGACTTACATAAGCCTTTTCAACAATAAAACATTTGCAGCGAGTTCGAACTTTTGAAGCTGTACGCTCTTCAACTTTACCTACAGATTAATTCGTTACCCTTTCCATTCCTGCGTGTTATGTCATTTCATAATTTTATCTCTGTCCTCAACTCAATTACAAAACTTTCAATATAATTATACGAATGAATTAGTATATGTTTCTTACAATTCTATACCATATACAAACATACCCGATCCAAGGAGTATTCCTCCTGTTTTTTTTTCTTTTTTTTTTCTTTTTTAATAATAGTATGGGGCTGCAAAAACCATCAACCTCAATCACCACCCTAACACATTTGATTTTCCCTCAACACAAGGCAGAAAAATATTTTCATTAATGAAAATGTCACTGATGAAGTTTGGTTGGCATGGATGGCAATCTTATATGCGTTTGTACACACATTTGTATGTGCATGAGTAGGACCAAGCTTAATCATTATAAAATTAATCTATAAGCTATAGGCTTCTGAATATGCCCACGTTACATATGAACACAGCATATGTATGTATATGAAAACTGCGCCAACAGCTGGGTACCGGTAGGCATACAGAATCTTAATAGACACAATTACTTAAATCGCCATTACAATGTGCAATAGAAATTATGTTATGTCTAAATGATGACAATTTTAAACAAAAGTAAAGGAATCAGAAGTTAGTACTTTATCAGAATTCTCGTCGATTAAAATATATATTCAGATGAAACTTATTACATTTCATATATCTGTTTTTCGTGCGCTAAAATCGTCGAGAGATGTGCTATACACAACGTTTATCAAAGACGGTCGTTAGTATAAAGGTTACAGTAAAATGTTATCGATAATCTCTGTTCAATATAAAGTATACTACGATAAATCAATATTGGCTTATATTTTAAAGATAGTAGGTTGGCCAGGGCACGAGTCCCCGTCGAGTTACTACCGCTAGAGAGTTATGGGGTCCTTTGATTGGCCGGACACTACTACATTGGAACCTTCTTTCTGGTTACGGTTCACTTTCCCTTTGCCTACACATACACCGAATAGTCTAGCCTATTCTTTACACATTCTCCTCTGTCCTCATACAACTGACAACACTGTGATTATCAAACAATTCTTCCTCACCCAAGGGGTTAACTACTGCACTGTAATGGTTCAGGGTAGAAGAGACTCTTTAGCTATGGTAAGCAGCTCTTATTGTTCTCTAGTCTTGGGTAGTGCCATAGCCTTTGTACCATGGTCTTCCACTGTCTTGGGATAGAGTTCTCTTGCTTGAGGGTACACTCGGGCACACTATTCTATTTTATTCCTCTTCCTCTTGTTTTGTTAAAGATTTCATAGTTTATTTAGGAAATATTAATTTTAATGTTGTTACCTTTCTTAAAATATTTTATTTTTGTTTATTTCCTTTCCTCACTGGGCTATTTTTACTGTTGGATCCCCTGGCCTTAAAGCATCCTGCTTTTCCAACTAGGGCTTTAGCTTAGCAAGTAATAATAATAATAATAATAATAATAATAGACCTGTTGCATTAGAGCGATGTTGTCTACGCTCAACGCAGTGTTTCGTCTACTGTAGCATAAGAATAGACAGTAACCAACTTACAGTATATATTGCTATTGATTTGAATGTTTATATTCATATCAAAATATCAAAATCGGCAATATTGAAACGGCACCTTACAATTAGTAAACGTACGAAAAGGAAGGCAAAGCTACATATTACCAAATATTTCCATGGCTCATTTCTTATTTGCATCCCATTGTTACTTCAATTTATTTGTTGAATTTGGTAATGCATTACCTTAAATTGAGTATCAACATTAAACTTTTTTTCTATTATTCTATCCTTAAAATTGAACCTTCGAATGCTGGTGCTGAACTACAATATGTTTCCAAAAAGAATTATTTTATGAATTATACTCTTCAAACTACGTATGGCATACCTGACTCTGTAAGATAAGTTTATACAAATATTATGTAAGTAAATTATATATACACGGATCAGCATTCAATATCAACATAAATAATTGTATAAGGAAGGCGATTTTCCAACACATGAGATCGTAATTTTCCTATTAACTAAAGATGAACGCTGGAATCAACTGTGGGCAAGGAGAGGCTTACTGATGATGAGCCCTGGAATTGAGAGAGAGAGAGAGAGAGAGAGAGAGAGAGAGAGAGAGAGAGAGAGAGAGAGAGAGAGAGAGAGAGGGAATTTGAAAAAAATAGAAAATCTCAGGTCTATTCAAAGAGAAATCAATCATTGTGACGTTCTTTTTCGAAAAGCAAAAGTGACTATGTAATGGGCTAAAAAGTTAACTGTTGGTTCATAAAAGTGTCAGATTTCATCCCATCCATCACGCAGGCCTGGCTGGAGGCTGATGAAGGTCGGCTTTAGCCACAGGCGTTTGTGTCTGTATGTCCGTCAGTCAGTCAACCTGTCTGTCTGTCCGACTCCGAGTGTGATCTGCATACACAACATGTGATTTTGTGATTAACGGACCTAACAGGCATAATGTAAGGGAAATAGCAACATTCAAAGGGATTCTTCCCAATATATATATATATATATATATATATATATATATATATATATATATATATATATATATATATATATATATATATATGTAAATATACATATACATATATATGTATATATACATATATATGAATATATACATATATATATATATATATATATATATATATATATATATATATATATATATATATATATATAAATACTGTACATAAGTGTATATATGTATATATTTATATATATGCTTATATATAATATATATTTATAATATATATACAGTATATATACAGTATATATATATATATATATATATATATATATATATATACAGTATATATATATATATATATACATATATATATATATATATATATATATATATATATATATATATATATACTGTATATATGAATTTGTGTTTGTATCGTTGTGTGTCCTGTACATATATACATATATATATCCATATATATGGGCCTACATATATAGACACATATATATTTATATATGCTTTTATAAATACACATATATATACACACACATATATATATATATATATATATATATATATATATATATATATGTATGTATTTAATATAAAATATACACACACACACACACACACACACACATATATATATATATATATATATATATATATATATATATACACTACATATATAAATTTGTGTTTGTACCGTTGTTTGTCCTGTACATCAGTGTATCGAGTAGGCTATAGACTTAGAATCACGATTTCCCATACTTGAGATCAATATCAACGGATGAATTGAAATAGAAGAGTAAAATAGATCTTGACTGTTAACATTAGCAGTTTGCTCTAAAGAATTTATTCGAGTATAGCAGTATAGCAACGACATGCGGTCACACTATGTGGTTGTATGTTGTGCTTCTGCCCACTTAAGATGCCCCCATGCTGGGGACTACGCCCGCATACAAAAAATGGGGGAGCAGGTATAAAGTCAATAAACCCAATGGATGAAAAAAGTATCATTTTTTTTCTTTTTTTTTTTATTCTTGACTTTTTACAAGCTCTTCCATTTGTGGGTTTAAGTAGATGTCAATATGTATCTTTCTTGTTTGCTTTAAAACTTAGCAAGGTAAACCGTCAGCTATTAGTAAGCAAACAAACACCCTCTTACACACCATTAACACAATTACTTATACATTAGTATATGCATCCATGTTTCCTATATGTGAAATTGTCAACCTAAATGTGTTGAATCATGCATTCATCCACACACATACATTCATTTATGTACTACTTCCTCTCATTTGTGCATGTCAATAAAAAAGGGGTTATTGTGACTCATCCTGTATCTTATCTACTGCAAAGGGAAATGTCGATGAAGTGGAAAAAGTAATAACTCCCAAGAGAGGTTTCCCCTCCTGCGAAAACACAGAGCTACTGTTAGCTATCTCTCATCTTATTACCTATAAATCTTCTTTACAACCATATTGCTTATGTCTGGTATTTTGAACCTGCATTTGAACACAGTAGTCGTGAATGTATTCCTATGGCTACATACTGTATCTACACTATGACATAAACCCATATGTTCATGAGCATACGACACTTTCTGTTTTGTTAAGAAAATAGTGTGTATGTAATTATATAAGTATATACTATGCGTATGCAAACGCCAATGTTTGTGTAAGTATGTGCCAGCCTGTGACCCTCACAAGCTCGTGAGTCAAAGATAACAGGAGGCGTGTGGAAAGGGACGCTGTGTTATTGTAGCCATAACTTATTCATAATAGGCTGGTTGGTGCTTATGACATGCATCATTTCCCGAAGACTGTATCTCATTTGTGTATGTGTGCGTGTGTGTTGTTTCAGCAACTTCATCAAATGAAAAAAGGCTCTCTTGAGGGTTGTGGAGTGTTCTGGGATGGCGCTACTCGATGAAATATTGTTACACTTACGAGCTGGAATGGACCTTGGGAATTTTTACAAAAAGTGATTGCGGGGGAGAATAATAATAATAATAATAATCCATCGTTTTATAAAACTTTCTCTTGAGAAAATTGCTTCGCGCACAATGCAGTTAAGAGTGCAATAAAAAATCATCATAGATTGTTTTGTCATTGAAGACAACAAATTAGAGAAAATAATAATAATAATAATATAATATCAAAGCAGAGCTTGACATTCGTTACGATCCTAACTCAAAATTGGTTGAATACCATTCATCGCTGCAACTTGCAATAAGTTTCTAAGATTGGTACAAGTTAAAATGAGACACTTTTGCCCATAAATTTCGTAATATTAATAACAATATAGAACTTAATTTTCAAATTTCCTTGAAATTTATATCAAACAACTACCTGATGACTTACTCACAGCATTCATAATAAATGTACTAAGTCCATGATTTAGGGTTAATCAAGCCTTTGGCAATAGAGAGAGAGAGAGAGAGAGAGAGAGAGAGAGAGAGAGAGAGAGAGAGAGATGTACGGCCTACTTAGGGGATAAAATGAACAGCCTTTATTGCACCCTTAGATAACGCGAACTTTATTACTATTATCATAAAGGGTCACCAGAATCAGTTCTGCCGGGGAATGAAAACAAACTTGGCCCTGTAAAAGGCACTCGGCCAAATTCATTCCCATGTCGCAGTTTTTAAAGAAGCGGTTATCCATGATATCAAAACTTCCTTTTTAAGTCTGTTACAGCACTCGGCTTCATCCCTAGGGATGGCACCGGTGCCAACAGTGAGCCACACTAAGGATTCTAAAAGTTCTTTTTATAGAAAAAAAGTACTTGCTTTCTTTATACGATATAAAATAAGACGGCGATTTGTTTTTACTTTTCGGTGAACAGGTGTGCCTACACTGTTTCCCCTTACGTCGATTGTTGATTATGTATATTAAAATGAATCTGCAAATTTAAAAATACACGTTGATATAAAAATCAATAGTGGGTATAAAATACCTTCCATTTATATTAATAAAAAGTGTATAAGCATGCGATTGAAAAGTGAAATTCTGTGAATACTGAAATGTTGTATTGAATAAATTTTAATAAAAATCAAGTATGCATATTTATGAATAAATCACAAATGATACAGGGAAAAAGATTAGAAAGTGATAACAAATTAAGAAAGAGGACATGGTCCTTGGGCATTCCATTTCAACAGTTGAAGACAGAAAACAGGAACGATTGAGCGACCACTGATTTTCCAACAAATAACTGTCAGCGATACAAGTAACTTAGGTCGATAAGGTACCATCTGGCCACTTGGCAGTTATATCAGTCTCAAGGGTGTGGCTAGTGGCTCACCTTACATAATAATTGTATTTAGAATACCTTTTGGCATATAAATTTCATTCAAAATACATCTGGATAGGCATAGTCTAAGACTTAGATTTGTGTTTATAGAACCTGGGCCAAATGTTGTGAAACCTAGCCATCTGCTGGACTGGGGTTCGAGACCTACTCAAACTAGATTGTTTCTGGTAATGTCTGCAACCTCACCATCTTTATGAGCTAAGGAAGCCTATAGCTCTACCTGCTGAGTCATAAGCAGCTATTGTTTGGTCCTGTTGGTCCTAGCTTGGACAGAGAGGGGCTTGAGCGCTGATAATGGGCATATATGGTTAAGTCTATAGGACATTGTGATTGTTCCTTGCCTCTGGCTTTCGTGAGCGACATATCAACCTTAAACCTGGAACCCGGGAGGTTATCCACCACCGAGGTGCAACTGGAGGAAGACCCACAATTGCAGAGTAAGGTAAACGTTGAAAGAAGTTGGACAGCCAGAAGGAAGAACTGAAGCTGGAGGAGAGATAAAGAGCTAAAAAGGACACTAGAAAAGACCTTACGTGATGCTTACTGTGCACAGTCTAGTAAGCAAGCAACGAAGAATTAATAAACACGTTATTAAAACCATTACTATACTTAAAAGCAAGCGCTTTACCGCGAGTGGCACAACTGAAGATTGTACAAGGAAAAATCTATTGTTGTGGCCTGATTGATAACGTCTATGCCTGGTGATTGCCAGACGGGGGTTCGAGTCCCGCTCAGACTTGTTAGTTCCTTAAGAGCCTGAAACCTTACCATCCTTGTGAGCTAAGGTTGGGAGGTTTGAGGGAGCCTGTAGTTGTATCTGCTGAGTCATCAGCAGCCATTGCCTGGTCCTCCCTGGTCCTAGCTTGGATGGAGAGGGGGCTTGGGAGCTGATCATATAATATATGACAAGTCTCTAGGGCATTGTCCTGCTTGCTAGGGCAATGTCAATGTCCCTTGTCTCTGGCATTCATGAGCAGCATTTAAACCTTTAAACCTTTACGGTTGGAAAGAAGCGACAGAAATTCATGTCATTCATCAAATTCAGCAAAAAAAAAAAAAAAAAAAAAAAAAAAAAAAAAAAAAAAAAAAAAAAAAAAAAAAAAACAGGGTAAATAAACCTAAGTGAAAAATTAAATAATGTAAGGATACTAGAACCAAAAAAATCCTAAAATATAACTTTTCTTTAGTCATTATACTACTGGAATGGTTGAGACCTTGGAATAAAAAAGAGTAGCGACGAAACGTAATGCGTATTTGCCAGCGGTTGAACGTCAATTAGTCGGAAATGAATGAATGATTTAAAGTTTTCAGGCATCCTAATTAGTCGGAAAACAATCTCCCCTAATTCCCAAGTCCTTTCAGTTGTTTGCATTGTAAGGAGACACGAAGTTATTTAGGTAAGTTAACCACATATTGTGTTAATCTAACCTTGGGTAGGTTGATGAGAAAATATATATATATATATATATATATATATATATATATATATATATATATATATATATATATATATATATATATGTGTGTGTGTGTGTGTGTGTGTGTGTGTGTACATATATATATGTGTGTGTGTGCGCGTATCTATATATTTATATATATTATAATTATATATACATTTATATATATGCTTAATATTCAATTCATGTACACATATGTAGGTATGTTTATTTACTGATGGGCAATTGTGAGTGTAGTTCATAATAAAGTCATTTTAAACCAATATATTTGCATATGAGGAAAAACGTTTAAGCCACGAAATAAAACATAATTAAAAAAAAAAAAAACTTAATACAATAAAATAAAATATCTTAAAAACAGTAACATCAAAACATGTGTTTCATAAATAAACCATAAAAAGACTTATGTTAGCCTGTACAACATAGAAACCTTTGCTGCAAGTATGAAATTCTGAATTTCTATAACCTAGAAAAAACTCGTACAACATGAATTAGAAAAAGTATGTACTCCGAATGCCAACATCATTAAATGGATCTATTGTGTAAAGCCCTCAGCGCAAACAGAGACAGAATGAAAGGTCGATGACATTGGTCTAAGCTGTGTTTGTGAGATAGGCAAACCAATGTCGTTACTCTATTCAGAAAAAAAGAAAGGAAGAGGCAGATCTGTAAGGCCTAATCCCGGAAGAGAGTGATGGATCAGAATCCTGATAGGTTACACTGTACAACATATGATGAAAACCAAACGATAAGAAAAAATCACTTTGGTAGAAGAGGGAAAGAAACAATTACTTATTTGAGCGATGCGAGGGTTCCTGTGTTCCATAGGATAAATCAAAGTCTATATTCTATAGACCTTGGGATAAATCATATAGAAAGTGGGTGTCATGTTGATCCTCTTGAGAGGGTAGAGCAGTGGCGAAATTAGGTCTGTGAAAAGACTGTCTTCTGATGAAGAGTAAAGGTTTAGTTCAAGACAACATTCTTAAGCAAGCAAATTGCATTTGATTCAATGCCGTCAGAAGAAAAATATAACATAATAACTTGGAAAACTTAAATAACTTTATATATTTACAAACAAAATTACAATGAATTTTTATATGTATCATTATGAGACAAACAATGAATTTTTATATCTTTCATTATGAGACAAACAATGAATTTTTATATGTATCATTATGAGACAAACAATGAATTTTTATATGTATCATTATGAGACAATCATGAAGATCACTTGAACGGCCGACATAATCAGATGCACGGATAACTTCTTTATTGTATCTCTAAAATGCATGTTTATACCAACTTACGAAGAGAAGTAAACTAATAAACTTTCTTATAAGTACTCTTATGAAAATGGTTCGGCAATATTATTTAGACGGTATCCGCCTCTATGAGAAAAAAAAAAAAATCTCGAAATAGAATATAAAAAAATATAGCATAAAAAAGATTCAACACGATCTTTTTCACTAGTCTATCATATGACCCATTGAGTCAGCGACCATCAATTACTTTAGATATTAACCTCAAAGAGCTTCATTATAACCTACCTTCACCAG
>NC_090725.1:272868242-272890742 GCF_036898095.1 Palaemon carinicauda
TGAGAGAGAATTGTTTGTAATCTCTGTGTTGTTAGGTGTATGATGACAGAGAAAATGTGTATAGAATAGGCCAGACTATTCGGTATATGTGTAGGCAGAGGAAAAAATAAGCCGTAACCACAGAGAGGGATCCAATGTAGTACTGTCTGGCCAGTCAAAGGATCCAATAACTCTCTACCGGTGTTATCCTAATTGGCGAATGGTGCCCTACTAATCACGGAACTTCAAATTCTGTTTTTAAGCCAAACACTGCGTCATTAAGACCACCGTGATAGCTTGTTTCTTTTGAAACTTAATCAAGTTTCTGAACAAGACACCAACTTTTCAAAGACGAAAACAATTTCCATGCAGAGTAGACGGTCAAGCTGTGTGCTTGCAATTCACAGAATCTTAAATACCATTTTACATTCTACTCAGGAGCTGAGGTTTAATTCACACATTTAATATCATATAAACGTAAGAGAATTACAAAGTTATCTACACTGGTAGGAGACAGCTCTTTATAAAAACATTCATCAGGTAAACAACAAAGGTACATGTATGACGGACTTACCCGAGGGAGAAAGTGTTACACAATGTATACACTTTCTATCTATCTATCTGTCTATCTATCTATATATATACTGTATATATATATATATATATATATATGTATATATATATATATATATATATATATATATATATATATATATATATATATATATATATATATATATATATATATATATATATATATATATATATATATATATATATATATATATATATATATATCTATATATATATATATATATATATACATATATATATATATCTATATATATACATATATATATATATATATATATATATATATATATATATATATATATATATATATATATATATATATATATATATATATATATATATATATATATATATATATATATATATATATATATATATATATATATATACATATATATATATATATATATATATATATATATATATATATATATATATATATATATATATACATATATTTCGGCTGCAGAATTACACAAACTATAAAGCTGCAAACTCACCTTTTTATTTTAACATAAATCTGTTATACTTGAAAATTGATACCAGAGCTCTGAGAAAATTATGCAACTCCCGGACGGCAATATATAAAAACACTAAATATCCAAAGGTCTCTTACGTACACTCAAAGCAGAACTGGGTGATTATTTTACTTGAACTATCCAAAACAACATCTTACAATATACACTTGAAATATTATTGAATGGATTCATTAACGTCTGAACACACTATACACAATATACATTGGATAAAAGTCGTTAATCACTTTTGAGAGGGCACACACTTGATGCACTTGAGAGGAGAGAAGGCATAATTGGCTCTTTCACAGGGACAGGCTGGATATCTTCTGCTGCTCATGCATTCATAGGGGCCCATATATATATATATATATATATATATACATATATATATATATATATATATATATATATATATATATATATATATGTATATATATATATATATATATATATATATATATATATATATACATATATATATATACATATATATATATATCTAAAATAACTTAGATTAATTCCAGAATTACTGCAAATGTGGGAAGCAGGCTTACAATGGCAAAGTTGCCAACTAAGAAAATTAAACAAGGGAACAAACCTTCCTTGCAGGGTAACCTTTTCTCAGCTAACTCCACCAACCTACTCCTTGAAACATTAAAAGAAAAAAAAAAGAGTAAATCTATTTCAAAAATATTCATGCACATTCTAACGACGTGGGAATATAAACGTAATACCTCGTATTATTACCTCGTGTGTGATAAAGCATGAAATGAGATTATATAAGTTAATCCTTAAAAATAATGTAAATTTACATACACTGACCTGAAAAAAACTACAATTAAATGGACGACGAAAGTCTTATGCAATTTTACATACAATTACTTAAACCTGCATGAGAGGAACTCACCTTACGAGCTGGCTATACATCTCTTAAATACACAAATAAAATACATGAATAAAATATTTACTCTATGCTAGACCTGCTTCGTAAGATTATATATATATATATATATATATATATATATATATATATATATATATATATATATATAGATAGATAGATAGATAGATAGATAGATAGATAGATAGATAGATATAGATATATAGGTATAAATATAGATATATAGCTATAGATATGTAACAAAAGTCATTTGGAAATAATGAAAGATTTTTGTACCCAGCACTTTCGTGCATTTTGATACACACTTCTTCAGGGTACAGTACCCCTGAAGAAGTGTATATCAAATTAAAAGAAAGTGCAAGGTAATAAAATCTTCCATTATTTCCCACTAGCTTTCGTTGTATATCAGATCACATGATATTTGTTACAGTAAAGCGTGTATATATATATATATATATATATATATATATATATATATATATATATATATATATATATATATATATATATATATATATATATATATACATATATATATATATATATATATATATATATATATATACTGTACATATATACATGTATATATATATATATATATATATATATATATATATATATATATACATACATGTATATCTATATATATATATATATATATATATATATATATATATATATATATAGATATAAATATATCTATATATATATATATATATATATATATATATATATACACATACATCTCTCTCTCTCTCTCTCTCTCTCTCTCTGTATATATATATATATATATATATATATATATATATATATATATATATATACAGTATATATGTATATATATAATAAGCCGTTACTACTTCACTGCAGAACAAAGGCCTCAGACACGTCCTTCCACTTGCGTCTGTTTATGGTCTTTCTGTGCCAGTCCACGCCTGCAACATTTTTCTCTTCCTTCCTCTGCCTCTTGCAATCTCTAGGGATCTTTCTCTTATTCTCAATGTCCACCTATTGTCTATCAATCTCATTAAATGTCCTGCCCATGTCCATTTCTTTTTCTTAAAAGCTGTTAGAATATCCTCTACTTTAGTTTGCTCTCGTATCTATGTTACTCCTTTTCTGTCTCTTAGGGTTATTACTTTCATTATTCTTTCTACAGCTCATTTGCGTTGCAACTAGGTTATGTTTTGAGACTTTGGTAAGGCTCTAAGTTTCTGACGTATAAGTTAATACTGGTAGATCTACCTCATTTATTACTGTTCTTTTTAGAAAAAGTGGCATTTTACTTTTTATAATCTAATTTTGTTTATTTTCTCATACAGGCTGCCAACGCAAGAGCCCCTGTCTTGCATAAGGCAAAACATTCCTAAACGAGCAAGCTCTCCATCCTAGGCTTATCCTTCTTTTAATTTCAGTCTTACTGTCTGCCATAAGTATGTAAACTATATTTATTCATCCTTAACCCTTATATGGTCTGTATTCTCATTGAACATTATCTTGAGTTTACTCATAATAATTTTCAATCCTACATTTCTGCTTTTTCAATTTAAATCTTCTATCATCTTTTGTAATTCCTCCCATGATTCACTAAACACAACTATGTCATCTGCAAATTTTAAGTTGTTAAGGTATTTCCCATTAATATTAATTCCTACATTTTCCCAATCTAAATTCTTAAAAACTTCAACACAGGCTGTGAATAATTTAGGAGAGATGGTGTATCCCTGTCTAACTCCTTTCTCAATTGGAATTTTCTCACTATCTTTAAGTAATTTTAGGTATGCTGTACTTCCTGTATAGATATCTTCAAGTGTTCTAACATAAGAATCTTCTATTCCTTGTTTTTGAAGAGCTTTCATTACTGGTGATGTTTTGACAGAATCAAAAGCTTTCTCATAGTCTATAAATTCCATACATAGTGGTTTATCATACTCAGTTGATTTTTCTATTAGCTGGTTAATTACATGGATATGGTCAGTTGTTGAATACCCACTTCTAGAGCCTGCCTGCTCTCTTAGTTAATTAAAGTCTGGCTGTCTTTCTATTCGGGCTATTATAATCTTTGTAAACATTTTATATATTGCGAAGGGTAAACTTATTGAGCGGTAGTCTTTCTGGTCCTTTGAATCTATTTTTGTGAATTAGTATAATGATAAGGTTTTTCATATCAGTAAATAGAGTACTCTTGCAGACATTTGGTGTAGAGTTCAGCTAGTTTTACTACCATGAAATATCCTTCATCGATTATTGAATCAATTGTTAGGCCATCTTCTCTTGTTGCTTTGCCTCTATTTTCATGCCTTGTAATGCTTTCTTTATTTCTCGTACTGTTACGTTTGATACCGGCTCAGACGTTTCATTATTTCTATTGGTGAAGTTATTTCTTATATCACTATTGTATAGCATTGTTTAGAAATCCTCTGCAATTTTTATCACTCCGTCTGTATTGTGGATAATATTTCCCTTTTTATTCTTTAAAGCAAACATCTGTTGGCACCCTGTTCCAAGTCTTCTTTTCATCAATTTGGTGCTTATTCCTTTCTTTAGTGTTTCCTCAATTTTGGTCTGATTGTGTTTACTATTATCTTGGGTCTTTATTGTATTTATTGTTTTGGATAGTTCTGCTAATTCTATTTCATCGCTCTTAGATTTTACCCTAATTTCCAATTTTTTCTTTATTAGTTCTCTTGCTTGAGGGTACACTCGGGCACACTATTCTATCTAATTACTCTTCCTCTTGTTCTTTTAAAGTTTTTATAGTTTATATAGGGATTATTTATTTTAATGTTGTTACTGTTCTTAAAATATTTTACTTTCCCTTGTTTCCTTTCCTCACTGGGCTATTTTCCCCGTTGGGACCCCTGAGCTTATAGCATCCTGCTTTTCCAACTAGGGTTGTAGCTTAGCAAGTAATAATAACAGTAATGACAGGATTTTGGTCTTTTCTGATAATTTTCCTTAATCTTGTTTAGGAATTCTTCCACCTATATCTTGTGCCGATTCCAATGCAAATTTTGTTAAATCACAGTTAATTTCTTCTTAATTTGCTTCCATTTCATCTTATAGTTGGGAGTACCTATTTTTTATTGCTAAACTAAACTCAGAGTTTTCTCTTATTACAGGAGTGTTTATATTCTTTCTTAAACTTAATTTTTTTTCTCTCTCCTTACATCTAATCAAATTTTGCTTCTCACCATTCGATGATCGCTTAACTAACTTGTTTAACACTGTCAATCCTTAATTAAATTGACTTTTTCACCATGAATAAAATCTATTTCGTTTTTCGTTTATCAGTTTGGTCTTCTCCATGTCCATTTCTATGTTCCTTTTTATATAAGAAAGTGTTCATGATTTTAAGATTGTTTATTTCAGCAAATTCTACAAGCATGTCTCCTCTGTCATTCCTTGTTCCTACTTAAAATTTACTTACTACTGATTCTCCTCTCTTCTTTTGAGCTACTTTGGCATTGAAATCCCCATAAACAAATGTATATTGAGTTTTACGTTTCTTCATAGATATCTCCCAATCTTCATATATCCCAATTTGATCATTTCAGTACTTTAGTAACACAGCAAGATCTCCTTCCCTAGACAGGGTCCTGACGTTGTATGTTGCATGGTTCAGTTTCCAAATGCAGCCTGTTCTAGTCCAGAGATTCTAGTATCCCCTGCATAGTAATGTAGCTGCCCACCACCTTAGGCAGTTGTTCCACTGCCGCTGGGGACTGGGGGCCGAGACGGGGATGGGATATACATGTCTGTGTTTTAGCCAGTTTTCATCACCACGTTAGCTGCTGTGGATTGCTGATGGTGGGAGATTTTCGTCTGATCGCTCTCAGCAAACCCACCTAGTATGTGTGGCCCTGACTAGTTAAGCTTTTCTGATCATTGCAAAGCGCAAACCATCTCGGCTCGTTAAGGTATCCCCACTCATTATATATATATATATATATATATATATATATATATATATATATATATATATATATATATATATATATATATATATATATACATATATATATATATATATATAGTGTGCGCGAGCGTGTATATATATATATATATATATATATATATATATATATATATATATATATATATATATATATATATATATATATATATATATATATACATATATATATATATATATATATATATATATATAAATATATATAAATATATATATATATATATATATATATATATATAAAAATATACACACATATATATATATATATATATATATATATATATATATATATATATATATATATATATATATATATATCAACTCATCTAACACTTACATCTTTGAACCAACCGTGTGTCACACAATTGTACATAATTATTTTGTATATGCGCTCTTCCCTCGCACTAAAAAGAACCTGAATGATCATGTCTCCGGTTTTGCTCTGAACATTGTCTGTCTCTCGAACATGTTATGTCCTGTTGCCTTGAGGTTTTGTATATAAAGAAGAGTGTTCCTTAATAAACAACTCAGTTGATTGCATTCTGCCTTTGAGTTCACAACCCTCACTCGGCACCGTCACATTGGTGACCCCGGAAGTCGACTCGCTCCCACTGCCTTCCACCCCCACCTCCCTCGCCCCCCCCCCCCATCGTTGGTACTATGACGGACTCTACTACAGCAGTTGGCGCTGCGGCCGCCCCATTGAAACTTTCACCGTTCGCCAGCGGAGAGGCGTTTGCTTGGTTTCAGCGCGCAAAACTCCACTTTCGTATTAGGGGCGAGACTCGCTCAACCACCAAAGCGGATTATGTTCTCGCGGCGATACCCGAGGACACCTTCCCAGAAACATCCGACTGGCTTTGTGAACAAGGAGACACCCCAATAGCGTATAACGCCCTCAAAACATACCTTCTGCAGCAGTACTCGCCGTCGCCAGCCGCCCGTATAGCAAAGCTTTTTCAGCTCTCTCAACAAGCGTTGGGGGACCAAAGGGCTTCGCTTGCCCTCAGGGAAATAACCAGTATCGCTCGCCTTCAACCTGCCGCAGACGGCTCTCCTCGTGAGGTGAACCTACTTTGTGCCCTTTGGATACGCTGTTTACCCGAACCTGTATGCGCTGCCATACCTGATGTCGATAGATTACCCATAAAGGACTTGATGACCAAAGCCGACGCCCTTATGGACAGCCACTTCAAGAGCTCCATCAACGCCTCCACCCCTGACGACGAGGATGGCTATTCAACGTCAACCGAAGCTGACATGAATGCTGTAGGACATACACGCCTACCCCGTGACGTGCCGAAGCGGCGACAAAGCCGCCCACCACCCACCAATCGCTCGCGCCCCAACGAACGACTTCTACAGCCACTTACTACCTCCCATCCGCCGCAGTTTTGCTACTACCACTTCAGATTCGGGGCAACCGCGAAGAAATGTACCAAGGATTGTCAGTGGCCAAAAAACGTGTAAGTAGGCCATCGCTTATGGCGGTGGCCTCCCGTGTTTCTAATCTTTTCTTTTTACAGGATGCAGGAACGGGCGTGCGATTTTTGGTAGACACAGGTGCTTGTCGTTCCCTTTTGCCAAGGAAACTCTTCAAGGCACGACGTAGTCTGTCTACATCTGCCGACGTCCGCTTAGTAGCTGCCAACGGATCTGCGATACCCACCTACGGTTACGAGAACCTCACATTATCGTTCGGAAACGGTAAATTCAATTGGAAGTTTCTAGTTGCTGACGTCACAATGCCAATCCTCGGTGCGGATTTCCTCTCTCATTTCCACCTTCTGGTCGATGTCGCCCACTGACGATTGGTCAACGCAGACTCGTACTTGTCGACACCTCTTCAACCCGCCCCCTCTAACCTCGCTCTCCACATCAGCGCACCCACGGATGCCTACGCCCACCTCCTCACGTCGTACCCCGAAGTTTTCCGTCCAGAACTTCGCCAAACGCCCACGGTTCCTGCCAAGCACGGTATTTATCACCATATCAAGACAACGGGACCCCCAGTCTTCGCAAAATTCAGACGTCTGGCACCGGAACAATTGGCAGCCGCCAAACAGACGTTCGCCGAAATGGAGGAAATGGGCCTTTGCCAAAAGGCCTCCAGCCCTTGGTCGTCACCCTTACACATCGTTCTGAAGAAAGACGGCTCCCTCTATCCGTGTAGGGTTTACAGGCGCCTGAACATGCAAACAGAACCGGATCACTACCCCCTCCCAAACATTGCCGACGTGACCTCCTACCTGCACAAAGCGAAGGTTTTCTCTATGCTCGACCTCCTGAAGGGGTATTATCAGGTGCCTATGAACCCAGAAGACATCCCCAAGACTGCCATCACCACTCCGTTTGGTACATACACCTTCAATTACTCCTGTTTTGGCCTTCGTAATGCTGGGGCAACTTTTCAACGTCTCATGGATGGCATCTTAGGGGACTTCCCTTTCTGTGTATGTTATGTGGACGACATACTTGTGTTCTCCTCCTCAAAAGAGGAACACCTCCGTCACCTGCGCATCGTGCTCGACCGCCTGCAACAAAACGGCCTTGTAGTCCGGTACGACAAGTGTACCTTTGGCGCCAATGAAGTGTCGTTCTTAGGGCACCGTATCACTCCTGAAGGAGTCCATCCCCTCCCTGAGAAGGTAGCAGCCGTTCAGAACTTCCCCGCTCCCTCGACCGTCAAACCTCTGCAGGAATTCTTGGGCATGATCAACTATTATCACCGTTTTCTGCCAGCTATTGCCGTCGCCACTCTTGCTCCCCTTTACGCCTCCCTCAAGGCAAGCCAAAGGACCTGAAGTGGGGTCCCCTTCAAGAAACAGCCTTCTGTAATGCAAAGAAGGCCCTATCAACTGCTGCGGCTCTCACTTTTCCTATCCCACACGCCCCTCTCTTTCTCTCCACCGATGCCAGCGACGTCGCTATTGGTGCAGTACTCGAGCAGGTGGTCAAAGGCTCGCCCCGCCCATTGGCCTTCTTCAGCAGAAAACTGTCCAAGGCAGAATCGGGTTATTCTACCTTCGATCGAGAATTGCTGGCGGTGCACTTGGCTGTCCGTCACTTTCGCCATTTCTTAGAAGGTACGCCTTTCGTCATTCGCACAGGCCACATGCCTCTGGTGCACGCCTTCACTCGACAGTCTGACGCCTGGTCCGCCCGTCAACGCCAACATCTCTCCACCGTGGCTGAATACAATTGCACCCTCCAATATGTCCCTGGGAAAATGAATCCCGTTGCCGATGCCCTGTCAAGAAAAACGTTGGCTGCCGTTCAACTGGGATTGGATTACAACGCCATGGCTGAAGCCCAATGACAGGATCCAGAGTATCAAGCTTGTAGGACATCCTGCACGTCCCTCCGTTGGGAAGACTTTCCCCTCGAAGACTCCAAAACCACCCTCCTTTGTGACGTCAGTACTGGTAGACCGCGACCTTGGATTCCTGCTCCCATGCGCCGACAGGTGTTTGATTTCATTCACGGCCTTTCACATCCCTCGTGCCGTTCTACTGCACAGCTGCTGAAGGCAAAGTTCATTTGGCACGGCATTTCTAAGGATGCTAAGGATTGGGTCCGCACCTGTACTTCTTGCCAAACTTCCAAAGTACATCGACACACGGATTCAGGAGTGGGCACCTTTCCTCAACCTCAGCGTCGTTTCGCACACATTCACGTCGACGTTGTAGGCCCCCTACCCACATCACAAGGACATCGTTACTTGTTTACCGTCATCGACCGTTCCCATGGAAACTGCAACGTCCACCTCATGTACATCTGCCTTACTCTCTGGATGGATTTCAAGATTCGGTATCCCTGAGCATATTACTTCTGACAGGGGAACCACTTTCACCTCTCAATTGTGGACGTCATTAGCGAATCTCCTGGGCATCACCCTACATCAGACAACGGCCTACAACCCCGCTGCCAATGGAATGGTTGAACGTTTTCATAGCACCCTCAAAGCAGCTTTGATGTCCCGCTGCAAGGATTGCAACTGGTTTACTCAGCTTCCCTGGGTCCTCCTGGGACTAAGGACCACTCCTAAAGACGCCCTCGACGTCTCGGCAGCTGAAATGGTGTATGGCGACCCGTTGGTCGTCCCTGCCGAATTTTTTCCTTCTACAACCTCCTCTGACGATCTCCAGCGCATACGTCGCGTCGTGCAACGCACGTCTTCCTGCGCAACGACACTAGCAAGCCACCACTAACGCCCCCTTACACGGGCCCTTTCCTTGTGATCCGACGCAGTCCGAAAGCATTCCTACTAAACATTCGGGGCAAAGAAGACTGGGTCTCCATTGATCGTCTAAAACCTGCTTTATCTTCTGCCAGATAACCCGCCTACAGTTCGCTTCTCTAGATCAGGGCGCCCTATATAACATGTACAGTATGTCATTTTTAGGGGGGGGGGAGCCATGTACCAACCGTGTGTCACACAATTGTACATAATTATTTTGTATATATTATGCTTGTATCTGCGCTCTTCCCTCGCACTAAAAAGAACCTGATTGATCATGTCTCCGGTTTTGCTCTGAACATTGTCTGTCTCTCGAACATGTTATGTCCTGTTGCCTTGAGGTTTTGTATATAAAGAAGAGTGTTCCTTAATAAACAACTCAGTTGATTGCATCCTGCCTTTGAGTTCACAACCCTCACTCGGCACCGTCACATCTTCAACAAAATTAACATTTACCCCGTGAATAACATCTATTTCGTTTTTCGTTTCTCCAGTTGGGCTTCTCCACGACTGTTTCTATGATCCTTTTTATAAAAGCAATGTGGTCATAATTTGAAGATAGTTACTTTTAACAAATTTTACAACCACGCGTCCTCTGTCATTCTTTGTAGCTACTCCATTTTTACATACTGTTGATTCTCCTCTCTTCTTTTGGCTTACTTTAGCATTGAAATCGCACCAAAAGAAATGTAAATTGAGTTTTATGTTTTTTTAATAGATATCTCTAGATCTTCAAAAAAATTTTGATTTCTTTCTCTGTATGGGATGTTGTTGGTGCATACGTTTGGATGTTCTTCAGTTTATACTTTTCACTAAGTTTGATCATTAATCCTGCAATTCCAAGAGACCGAAAAAGAGCAACATGGATACGAGAGCAAACTAAAGTAGAGGATATTCTAACAAGATATAGGAAAAAGAAAGGGCCATGGGCAGGGCATACAATGAGAATGACAGATAATATACGGACATTAAGAACAACAGAATGGATCCGTAAGATTGCAAAAGAAACTGGGAAGGAAGAGAAGACGGTGGAGTGACACGCTAACAAAATTTGCGGGTATAGATTTGCACAGAAAAACTATAAACAGACGGGAGTGGAAAGAAATGACTTAAGCCTTTGTCCTGCAGTGGACTAGTTACGGCTGATGATGATGATGATTTATATATATATATATATATATATATATATATATATATATATATATATATATATATATATATATATATATATGTATCACTGGACAAACTGAGTTCCAGGTAGGTTTCATGATACGACGAAAACTGCAATTAAGTTCTCTACATAATGCATGAGACGAAGTGATAGTGTACCCAAGTAGATTGGGAATCAGCAACATGAGATAAGCAATTTTCCTCTGTGAAATTAGATCTACATTTTCCAACAATCAAATCATTGATGGTTGTTGTTGTTGTTGTTGTTGTTGTTGTTGTTGTTGTCAATTTAAAAGAGCATTCAACTTCAAGCACTAGTTAGCACTCATTATTTCCCCTTATCAAATTTCAAACCATTACGTTGTGAACCATGTAGAATATTTCTCAGAACCATGTAGAATAGTTCTCCTTATTCCAATTCCACTGTAATGGTGGTGATAACAGAATGTTAGTTACGCAAATAATTATTCATGAAGTTATATTAAAAAAAAAAAATTTAAATTGTTTCAAAGAATTATTAGAAAAAGACGTTTTAAAAGGATTTATAGAGCCTATCAAAGGATGTGGTAAAATAATGATGCGTGTCTAGGGACTCTCTTAATCTTTAATTCAATTAATGTACTGGATCTTGTTATGCAAAAAGCGCGTCAATAATTATATGTAATTAATCTCAAGTATTATACTTAGGGGCTTTGTAGCCTGGATAGGTTATAACCTTACACAACGAAATACAAATAACTCTCATTAGATCTTTCAATTCTCTTTATACTTAGCAACGCAAAAGCACGTTTTAATGTAAGAGGCATACTGTGCTTATCTAAATAACCAATCTACACTAGGCAAAGAATTAAAGTCTAACACTATAATCTTCAAGTCACTCACGATCTTGAGGGAAAAACACGGAATCTACAAGTGCAAACAAAAACAAAATCACTTTAAAATCAATCATACTTCAGAAACCCCTAATGACCACCCCCCCCCCCCAACAGTTAAAACGAGAAGCTTTGGCTGAAAATCCTCAACCTCTACCTAAAAATCTTCTCCTAATTTTTCGTATCTTCGAAATCTCCTTATTCCACGTTTCTCAATTATCCCAATCCCTTTGTTTACAAAACCACACACCATCGCTTACTTTTGAATCTTCAGTGGCAGCAACTACTGAACAACTGCGAGAATATTTGGTTGAAGATCTCATTGCTCTTGGCAAAAAATCCTTCCTTAACATTTCGCATCTTGGGTTTCTACTTAATCCACGTTTCCCAATTATCCCATTCGGTTTGTTTCCTCACCTAACACTCCAAGTCACACATGGCTAAGGCCCGCTGTTTTTCCTTCCACCGCATCCATCAGGCTGTTTATACAAGCTCTCCACTCTCGCCATCTCCTTGTTGTTCTTCAGAGTGACTTGAAGGCATTATGTACTTTTGCATTATCATAATATGTGCACAGTGCAAAAGGGGTTTTCGACGGAGCCAATTGCACCATCAATTCTTAACAATTTACTGGATGACAGAGCTGAGTGAAATTGAGGGAAAGAAAAGAGCATCATTTCTGCATGAGTGCGAATTATAGAGAAAATTTGCCTTTTCCACTCAGTTTTTCTTTAACATTTTTGCATAACATACATGAGTAAGGTAGAGAGTTTATTCATTATACTGTTATAGCATATAACACATCACTTGGATTTTCGCCTCTGAATAACAGAGCAGTTTTCTATTTTGTCCTAAAAAATAAGATCTAGTGAAAAAAAGAAAAAAGGAGTCGTATGAATATACAATGTATAAAAAGTGGTATAAGCCAGCACCTGAATTCATAATTAGGTGGAAAGTATCACGAGAAATAAAAGGGTAGTGCATAGAAATTCCTTAACTACTTTTGAATTACCATAAAACTAGTAAGAAATCCCATATATAGTGTTGATTAAAAAGTCACTGGTAGTGCACCTTTGAAAAAAAAAATAAAAAAATAAAATGAAGAACGAAAAAAAGACATTATTGACAGTATAAAAACAGACGAAAGAAGAGAGGAAATCTAAAAATATAAAAGGAAGCAGAAGAAATTAGCTATAGAGAGACCCTAATAATAAAAATCAAGAGATTTTCTAAATTTATTGAAAAAAAAATGGCTTTGGGTATGAAAAGTAGGCAGGGATCATACGTGAAGGGAGGGGGGAATGTTAGAGAAGAGAGAGAGGGACAGGGTGGGGGGGGGGGGGGGGTGCGACCCACTCGGGAGTTTAATGGTGTAAAATGATAATGAAGCGACTTCTCGAACCCCCGAATGCTATTATGCGAACATACACGCAGGATGACTTTTATCGCCGCTACTTGATCTTCCTCTTTTTTATCATGTAAAGCAGGCAGAGAGAAGGGGAAGAAGGCGGGGCAGAGGGAGAGAGATGAGGGGAGGGGGGTTAGATGGGGCACCGAGAGATGATAGATGATCGAAAACGACGTCTGTAAAGAAACTGTAAAGAGGAACACCTCTGTGCACCTGACATGAGCCTCGTCGCCTGTGGGAGGGGCAGAGGGAGCAAGGTGCGGTTATGGAAAAAGGATCAGGCAATGATGAAAAAGGTATGGGACAACTACTTTTTCATTGAGGTCTCACCTGTGATAGTCTTTCTCTCTCTCTCTCTCTCTCTCTCTCTCTCTCTCTCTCTCTCTCTCTCTCTCTCTCTCTCTCTCTCTCTCCTAGGATTTATGAAGGAAGGAACAAGAGGCGATCAGTTGTCATAAAATATACCCCCAGCCTATTCTCAAGGGATCCTGGTGTACTCTTCCAGACGAACACAAGAAGGCTCGGTGGGCTGAATAAATAACTAAGCTTTAATGGTGCCATACTCTAAGGGAGGTTCCAAATATGTGTAGCCCATACAACGGAAAGAAGGAAAAGAAGAAGAAAAAGTTATTTATATACAAATCTGTGCAAAGGCACATAAGACCACCTATGGAGGGCAGAGACCACTGACATACCTCCTGTCCCAGAACACGTTACTTTTAATTGGTTAGGTTTTAGGCCGCCACAATATAAAGAATTTAAAACTACATTAAAATATAGGAAAATTTATTTTAGGTTGAGAGTTACCAATAAACCCTATTTAGCCTAATTCTGTTTTGCCTAAAAACAAAAATAATTATAACAACATAAGTATGCAGAAATTTACAAAAAATAGTTACTTCGTTTCTTTAGATAAATTGCTTCGAAAACTTCGGTACGATCTTATTACACTGGAGTTGATATTTTCTTTGCACCTCTAAGTGATCAGAACTTTTGCCTTCCTCTATACACTAGATTTCTATGAAAATAAAAGCTAGATTTTTATTAAAACCCTGGGAAAAAATATATTTATATCTTTTGATCGAAAAGAACAATACTAATCTGCCACTTTATCCTAAAAAGATGACCGGTTTCTTAACGAAAAAAAATACACAGACACATATATGTGTGCATATATAGATATATATGCATATATATATATATATATATATATATATATATATATATATATATATATATATATATATATATATATATATATATATATATATAATATTTAAATATATATATATATATATATATATATATATATATATGTGTATATATATAGGTGTGTGTGTAAGTATATTATATTTATAATTATGTATAATCATAAATATATCAATATATATATATATATATATATATATATATATATATATATATATATATATATATATATATATACATATATATATAAGTGTGTGTGTACGTATATTATATTTACAATTATATATATATATATATATATATATATATATATATATATATATATATATATATATATATATATACATAGATGATATGGAGAGGGCTCTGCCCTGAAGCAGACTAGAAACGGCTGCATTTGTTGTTGTAGGTGTTATATATATATATATATATATATATATATATATATATATATATATATATATATATATATATATACACATTATAGATATGTGTGTATATACCGTAAAACGTATAGATCGTATACATACATACATACATACATACATACATACATATGTATATACATATATATATATATATATATATATATATATATATATATATATATATATATATATATATATACGGTATGTATAGTATATATATTTACAGTCTTTCGTATACCGTCATACCGTTAGTATATGAACGATCTACAAACAAAATGTGACAAATATTTTATTAACTAATCACAGTATAATATTGCAGATCACCTAACACCTTTCTATACCATATAATTAGAAAACCAATTAGAATTCGTTACATACATACGAATTAATTCCAGAACCTTAACGTAACTTCAGCTTTTTTATAAACCTTTTGGGCTAATGTATATGATAGAAGCTGCAAAACAGAGAGATCTATTTCTCTAAGAGATAGAAAATAAAAAATAAAAAAAAACACTGTTGATAATATCCATATTATTAATGTGAAACAGAGACGAATGGGGTAGAGCTAAATAAGTATATAACAAAACAAGAAGATAAATAATTAATTTGAAATTTCCCTATTGATAATAACGGTACTAGAACAAATATTTGCGACCAGACAAGTAGTCATTAAGAACCAGCAGTACTTTTGACATGTGATCAATTTCCGATGGCAAGACACCTAACTTTCAGGAGGTGGCTTACATGCACATTAATTATTCTGTTTACACCAAGGAGCCTTAAAGGGGTTGGTATACAGGCCGTTAGAGAAGAACTTCAAAACCAGCATAAAGAGATGGCTTTGATAAATGTACTAGATATCCAAAAAATTCAACTGGCCTAGTCTGCTGGGAGTCCCTTCAAGAAGGCAATGCATAGCCTTAGGACATACTGTCTCACGTCTCCGAAATTTCCAGAATATTATGCATAGAAGAGTTTCAGAGCAAACAGTCACAGAGAATGTAGCTGTTCAAATAGAAAAACAAAACAAAAAAAAATCTCGTGTACATAATTACTTCGTTTACCCATTCATGAGTTCATTCATGCATGTGCTAGTCATATGAGAAAAATCTGTTTAACAAAATAGTTGTTTATTATGTAAATGTTGTTTAACTTTCCAAGGCATTACTTATGTAACCTCTAGTAATGAGTGTTTGAAGATGAGCAATTTATCTTTATTTCATGAGCAAGGTATCAAAAAAAAAAATTTCTAATAATACAAATAAACATAAAAAAATGGGCTACTAGTAAACAACCTCAATCCTAATCCGGATAAACATTTCTAAAAGAGAAAGATGAAAACATTCGGATTATCAAAACCGTTCATTGACAAACATGTAAACTTGACCAGTACATCAGATGAACGTCCAGAAAAGGTTATGAAGGATTCTGATAGTTTGCTCCCTAGTTCAAGAAAGAGATAAGGAGTTGAAGACTCGATTCCTCCCCACCCTCCCCTTCTTCCCTCGGTGTAACTTGAATAAACCCTCGCATTTAGTTACTTTCTTATCCAACAAACTATCTCAACCCGACATTTTCCCTTTATGTAGAGAACCTCAGTGGTTCTGGTGACAGAATGGTTTTGGACATCGAGCGTTGGTCCAGAATGTTCCTGTCCAACTTCTCTTGACTGGACAACGACACTGAATATATTACTTACAGGGTCATATGATGCATAATCAGGCGATAGCATCTTACCTGGGAGAAGACGGCTTAGCAGTACAGCAGGAGACAGATGACCAGAAAATTTGCAATTTTTCCCTAAGGCCTTTGAGTGAGCATTTCAAATGAATCTATCATATTCATAGGACGACATGGTACCACAGCATGTCGGAACATCGATAGCATAGAGTAATCGCATGAACCTCTAACATATTCCTAGATCAGATGTAAAAACGAGGTATCGCAAACTAACTATTTGTTCGAGATAGTTGTTTAGTACAGAGAGAGAGAGAGAGAGAGAGAGAGAGAGAGAGAGAGAGAGAGAGAGAGAGAGAGAGAGAGAGAATAATTCCTAGTAAAATCAAGCCTCATACATTTTACTAAAGGACAGTAAAAATAAATGGTTGCGTCCCCAAACTTCCACGTAAAACCCACCACCGATATATAACTAGGACTCTTCACGCGCTTATGGAATCTTCAGATTAGTAATCTTCCAGGTGTGCACCAGTTGACTGCTTTTTTTTTTCCGAATAAAAAGTTCCGTTTCTGCTTGCGGTAAACATTTCATAAAATCTTAAATAATAAGGATATAAAATATGTAAATTCTTATATTCCTTAAACTTCTTAGTAGCATCAGAATAAAAAATATGGACGGAATTTAAAAATGTACTTTTAAAAGTGCATGAACTTCATTATAATTTCTCTTTTGAGACGGGTGAATTCCATCCATATTCAGGCAAACCTCGAAAGATTATCGCATATAAGAAAAATAATAACAATGATAATAATAATAACGGTGATAATGATGATAAAACTCACTATAAACACCACTGAAAACATTATCATGGTATGCCTATAAATAATTGTTCAAAGATCTGTTGATATTGAAGATCAAATTCCACTGCTATTACAATTTTTAGGGCAAAAATTCTAAAAGGCGTCGACAAAATCAAGTCATACACGATTGATTAAATATTATATATATATATATATATATATATATATATATATATATATATATATATATATATATATATATATATATACATGCATATATATATGATTATTGGCTAAGGTACAACCCTAGTAGGAAAAACAGGATGCTATAAACAAACTACAAAAAATAAGTAAGGAACAAATTGAAATAGAACACTTTTAAGAACAGTACTAATATTAAAATAGATCTTTCATTACTATAAAAAGACACTTACGTCAGACTATTAGCATAAAAACAATCGTATGTGCATTTTATAGTGTGCGTGCGTATATATATAAATTGATACACACACACACACATATATATATATATATATATATATATATATATATATATATATATATATATATATATATATACATATATATATATATATATATATATATATATATATATATATATATATATATATATGTATGTATATGTATATATGTATATATACTGTATATAAATACATATATACACATACATATAAATATATATATATATATATATATATATATATATATATATATATATATATATATATGTGTGTGTGTTTGTGTGTGTGTGTGTGTGTAAACAGAGAGAGTTACCATCGAAAAAACTGTGCACTTACTTATAGACTAGTCTAGTGAACTATTGCCTCTTAGTAATGTAAAAATTATTATAAGCAAGAAATTTAGTGACGAATTGGATAACGGTGGCTGGATTGGATACAAAGTAATAGCATGACAATAGCGATAAAAATATATCAATGAAAGTAATAAAATAGAATAAGAAATAAATTGAGAAATCAAAATTTTGTGAGCGTGCTACTAGGCTCTATCTTCCTAACAGGCAGTTGAATCGTCGGAACTTTAGAAGTTCAAACTTGCATGCGAATGTTTTTATGTTGAACAGGCTGACATAAGTGTCTCTTTATAGGTAATGCAGGACAGACCTATTTTAACGTTTTTACTGATATTAAAATATTTCATATTCATTATTCAATACTTCTCGTGTAGTTTATTTATTTCCTTATTTCCTTTCCTCACTCGGCTATTTTTACTTAGAGCCCTTTGGCTTATAGCATCCAGCTTTTCTAACTAGGATTGTAGCTTGGCTAAAAATAATGATAATGATAATAATAACAATAACAATAATAATAACAATAATACTGATAATAATAATGATGACAATGACAAAAACAACAACAACAATAATAATAATAATAATAATAATAATAATAATAATAATAATAATAATAATAATAATAATAGAAAGGCAATTATAACATACTAGAACATAACGGTCAAGCATTTGCCCAAAAGGAGACGGAATAATAATGATAATACAATAAAGAAATACAAAAACAATAGTATTGGTAAAACTTGAGATTCAGTTGAAGGTAGAATGGACAGACCAAGAAAACAAAGTACTGGTCAAACCAAGGAGACAATCAGATACAATAGCTGTGAAGGTTGAATAATAATCGATGGCTGAAAACAAGAACAAGGAGGGACTCCAGGTAAAATGTGTTGATGGGCGAGGGAAAATCTTAGAAGGGAATATTTCTGTAAATATTAGTCTGAATAGATGAATTAAATGAAAAATCCGAAATCCGGGAAAGTGATAATACGGATTTAATGCAAAATGAACCTTTTAGCCGGGTACATAACGTATTTGAAGAGCCCAGAGAAAAAAAAAAAACATTAATTTGTTAAATGTACTGAAATTTTTATATTGCAATTAAACTAATTTAATTCTATTAATTACGAATAATACCACTATTATTTAGTAATATAACAGTCATAATTTGACTACTCTCGAAAATACTTTTTTTCCCAGACATCCGGTCGAATATTCGGCCATGCATGAAACAACTGGGGAAACAACGCTTGAGATGATTAATAGACTGTAGAAGCCCTATGAAATTAGGCCTACATGGATAGGTTCCCTCCCAAGCAAGGATGTTGGTCATTTTCTTTAGGGGCGTAGGACAGTGTGCTATACCCGTATGTTCATTATTCCCACGCCTCATACCTATAGCCATCAGTTGCATATATTCTTCAATAGTTTCTGTAGTTTACTTTTCAAATATACATTAACGCAAATTTCATTTATATACATAAATAAATATATATACTAAATATGTGTGAACATTAATGTGTACGTATAAATACATATGTACACACACATATTTATATATATATGTATATATATATATATTTATATATATATATATATATATATATATATATATATATATATATATATATATATATATATATATATATATATAAACACTTACACACATATTCATATATAAGTGTACATATTGGAACCACATTAATCCTCTTTTGGGAACCTTTTTGAATGATTATTCGGTACCTGATTGTCTCTCTGTACATTGCATATAATCATACAACAAAAATTCAATTTCTAACCATCATAAATTTTTTCTTTTTCATTTTTATATTATATAGAAATGTATGCAAATGTGTGTATTCATGCATACCTTATTCATCAAGTTTCATATTCCAGCATAAACATCATTTTTTTTTCTTTCCTTTCCAGGGAGACGATGCTAATACTTTAGCAAAAGGTTCGATGCTTGGGCCGCATTCCGTCACTCATTTCGGGGATTATCCTCTGCCATCTGCCCTCCTCTTTCATTCCTCTTTCATTCTTCCTCTTACATACTCCCACAAACCTCCTCATACCCATCCCCAAGCCATTTTCCCTCCTTCATTCTTCTCTTTCCACTACCAATAATCCGATTTTTACTCCTTCCCAACCTCCGGCCACCTGTTCGCAGATGAAGTCCAGGAGAGAGAGAGAGAGAGAGAGAGAGAGAGAGAGAGAGAGAGAGAGAGAGAGAGAGAGAGAGAGAATAAGAATTTTCCTCTCACGGCTACTGTTGGTTAGCCGGATATCGCTTAATCTCAAAATCGATCAACAATGGAGTCATTAGTCAGTCCGTGGGAGACTTCCACATGTTCGGGACCAAGGGATGCCAACCCATTAATGCTTTGTTCTTTAAATGGCTCTGCTGCTTTGGGCTTCTTATAGGCTGTAATGGGAGGATTTAACTAGGTAATCAGTTGTGCTCTCACGATTATAAATGCAACCCTATTATGAGTTATTTTTAGCCAATTCTATTATGCCCCCAATCAGAATTCCATGAGAAAATTCTCAAAGAAATGTTTGCTTAAGCTCTAGTTTTATACACACATACATACATACATACATATATATATATATATATATATATATATATATATATATATATATATATTATTGCTTGCTAAGCTACAACCCTATATAAATATATACATATATATATAAATTATATATATATATATATATATATATATATATATATATATATGTATATATATATATATATATACATATACATATATAGGGAGTGTGTTTTTGTTTATGCACAGCATTGTTTTACTGTGAACAAAATACCTGTATGCACCAATAATGTTCCAACTCAAACATCCTAACTAGCAACGCATAGTCCATCAAAAGTGATTCCTAGGTTCAAAATGATAAATGACAAGGCTTAGGTGAGCTGCCGTATATGGCTCATGTTATGTGTGTGTGTATCTATATGTATGTGTATGCATTGTATATATGGTAACTTCACTTGAAATTCCATACTCCAAAAAAGGAACACGAATCAATTTTCATATCGATTAAATTAATGAAGGCTATCTATTAGTTTTCCATATGAAGCATTACAAAATGGGTAAACAAATTGTTTCGTTCATTCTGCCAATCTAATATCGCTTATCGATTCTCCAAATATCTGCATTCAAATAGAGTTTGATTTACGAAATTACCAGGTTACAGCAACAAAATTACCTTTCAACTCTTGAGAACACTTTATGTACACATCAAATTAGTAGGCAACGGTCAATATCACAAAATACTATGTTGAACCCTTCAGTTTAAAACGTCACTATACACACATACTGTAAGTAGCAGCGTAGCCAGTATGAACACAGATTCCTAATTTGAGCCTAACAATGGAGATTTGAGAACTTGATCCCAGCAACAGAGATTCCTGAATTTCACCCATGCTAACTTATTTGGGGCATTTGAAATCGGTGGGGGCATTCTATTTGCCGAGTTTGAAGATATACTCTGTGTATCTGGAACATCATAAGAGATATACTGTATAATATATACATATATATATATGTATATATATATATATATATATATATATATATATATATATATATATATATATATATATATATATATATATATATATATACCAGAATTTTAAACTCGAACTCGATTGGTAGAGTCATCGCAGGCATTGTTTTAGCTTAGAGGAATATGTTCGAATCTCTGCCCAGTCAAAAGCTGTTATCATTAATAAATTTCCAGTGGATATACTGTACATTCCCGAGGTAGAATTTGGTATTAAATGCCATTGTGGTTGATATGTATACATTTGCGTGTATATATATATATATATATATATATATATATATATATATATATATATATATATATATATATA
>NC_090725.1:272898242-272905742 GCF_036898095.1 Palaemon carinicauda
AAGGGGGAATTCATTTTTTGTTAAGAGCTGTTTGGTCGACCAAGGATTCGAACCCTAACAGAGTAGAAACAGAGGCAAAACACTACTATATATATATATATATATATATATATATATATATATATATATATATATATATATATATATATATATATATATATAAATTATATAAAGAGTTGATTCCGACTCTACCATATGCATAGCCTACACACACATGTGTATATATATATGTATATATATACATATATATATATATATATATATATATATATATATATATATATATATATATATATATGATATACAGTATATACACATATTTACATATATGTGTATGCGCGTGTATGTATTTACGTATACAGTATCGCCTCGCCTATCGCAGATGATCTGTGCCAGGACACCCCACGATAGCTGAAAAACCTCAAGTAGATACAGGAATCTACGGTATAATTTCTTTAATTTTTTTTCATATCTTTTTTATTCTTTTAATAAATCCAAGCTTTTATAAATGAGCCTAAACTCTTATAATTCCATTGCACAATCTTATATATATTTTTACGCCAAAATTTACTTTTGCTGAGGACACATCTTTACTTGTATGTAAATGAAAAATATAAATCTGAACACTCATTAACGTATGCACTACTCAAGCTACGCCGTTAGCCACACTGTTGGCATTGTTCCAAGACGCATAGGTTTGCATCCTTGAGCAGTCTAAAGAATTAATCATAGAAGTTCCAGTGGATATACATTGCCAAGGTTAAATTTGATATTAGATCCCAATTGACATTGATATTTACACATAAGTGTATACATATACGTACAGTATGCATATATATGAACATGTACACTATATATATATATATATATATATATATATATATATATATATATATATATATATATATATATATATATATATATATATATATATAATATATATATATATATATATATATATAATATATATATATATATATATCTATATATATATAATATATATATATATATATATATATATATATATATATATATATATATATAATATATATATATATATATATATATATATATATATATATATATATATATATATATATATATATATATATAATATATATATATATATATATCTATATATATATATATATAATATATATATATATATATATATATATATATATATCTATATATATATATATATCTATATATATATATATAATATATATATATATATATATATATATATATATATATATATATCTATATATATATATATATATATATATATATATATATATATAATATATATATATATATATATATATAATATATATATATATATATATATATATATATATATATATATATATATATATCTATATATATTATATATATATATATATATATATCTATATATATTATATATATATATATATATATATATATATATATATATATATATATATATATATATATATATAACGGTAATACCACTCCCTACATCTTGGTTAGTTCACAAGAGACCCAATGGAACTCTATTTTCAACATACGTCAATTTTCGACTAATAAAGTAACTCGTATGATCCTTTTACACTTACTGAACATGAAAAAGTTCCTACATTAATAATCTATTACGTAAAGTAAAATAACGCACAGTACAGCTGCTCAACGTTATTATGCAATGTAAACTCTTTTTGAGCTTATTACTTAAGGATGAGCAATGTAGTTGGATATTAGTATAATGAATTGTTGATGAAAAACGTGATACCAAATATATTGGTACATTTATGTATACATACATATATACCTGCTGCATCATCATCATCAGCCATTGCCTGGTCCTCCCAAGTGCTATCTTGGGTGAAGAGGTGATTAGGCGCTGATCATAGTATATATTGTACCAACCGTGTTTCACACAATTGTACATAATTCCTTTTGTATATATCATGCTTGTATCTTCGCTCTTCCCTCGCACTAAAACGAACATGAAAATTCATGTCTGGTTTTTCCTCTGTAATATTGTCTGTCTTGTGAACTAGTTATGTCCTGTTGCCTTGAGGTTTTGTATATAAGGAGAGTATTCTACAATAATATAACTCAGTCGTTTCCAACCTGCCTTTGAGTTTACAACCTTACTCGGCGCCGTCACAATATGGTCAGTCTCAATGTCTAGGCTAGGGCATTGTTCTCTGCTACGGAATTGTCACTGTTCGGCCATTACCCTAATCACAAAATCTCCTATTCAGGATTTTGGTTTTCGATATCCAATCTGTTGTTTACATATACTGTAAAGGTTTTGATTATAGGTATTTTATAGAGTTCGCCCTTTACAGTAAGTGCAAGACATGAAATGAGGTTCTTGCGCTGAATGTACTCATTTAATCAATTGTGTAGTACATACCAGATAAGAGAATAAAGAAAACAAAAGAAAATACCTTTTATCAACAATAAGAACAACTGAACTAAACATTTAGCCTCTGCACGAACACGCTTTGTTGTTTATTTTCATTTTAATAAAGCCGACCGCAATGGCATATACATAGTGTGATTTAGCATATGCAACAAAAATGCATATTTATATATGCACACATTTATGAATGCATGCACATGTATTTACATATATATATATATATATATATATATATATATATATATATATATATATATATATATATATATATATATATATATGTATATATATATATATATATATATATATATATATATATATGTATATATATATTATACATATATATATACATACAAAAAAAACATAATATATATATATATGAATATATATTATATAAATATATATATATATATATATATATATATATATATATATATATATATATATATATATATATATATATATATATACACGTCTTTCTATACATATATATGTGTTTATTTGTGTTGGAACAAATGATGAATCTGGAGATAATTAGTATTTTTTCTTTTTAACTATGCAAACCTGGGTCATTTACAAAGGATAGGATGTCAGCACAGCTGGGGAATATAGCAATTAAACATTTATAACGAGGTGTAAACAGGTGACCGGTAGCTACAGCCAGGAGCAGGGAAACCCCATCCCCCTGCTTGCTCATCGAGCTCAACTTTAAATTGCAGCAGGGACTTTCTAGGTGGTAGTTGATGGCGGGAAAGTATTAGTAAAGTACTTAAGTTTGTATAATTAGGAAAAATGTCAATCATCTTCAAATGTATCATTTGTTCCGGCATAAATAATAACCTTCATTTTTACATAAGAGACTCATCCTTAGGTGGAAGGCCCTATTCCTACTGGCTGGGTACTTTACCTAGGCTACCAAAACTCGGACCTTAGTAAGTGGTGTAGAATTGAGGTACTTTACCACTCGTGCACGAGCGGTTTGACAACATTAGCCGATCCATGGCCCGTGCAATATAGGATGTGGAATAGAAAATGTGTGAGGTATAAATGAGGCACACATATACTATATCTGCATGGTATCAACACATATCTGTATAGTGTAAATGAGGTAAATAATATATATATATATATATATATATATATATATATATATATATATATATATATATATATATATATATATGTGTGTGTGTGTGTGTGTGTGTGTGTAGGGTTTGTCTGGTTACAACACACTCCCCCTCGCAAGGAATATAGTGAATGACATTTCTATATTACCTAATAGAAAAACCACAGGCTAAGTGAGATCTATCAACAAAGAAATCGAGTCCAGCTGACAAGGTTTCCAATGTTGTGCCCCAAGAGAGGGGAAGATGAAAAGGAAAAGGAAAAGGCCAGTTATTCTGCACTTTCATCCCAGTCTAACACATAACATACATCCCCGATCTAGTGTTAATGGTCTTATGAGAGGATTCAAGACAGCTATACCACCTGGTGTGCAGCTACTACAGGCCCTAGCAAAAAAGTGTCTGGGGACCTGTTGGTCAATTTCCCAAAATAATATGTCAATTCCCCAAAATAACATGAAGTGAAGATTTGTTGTTTCCATACGCATGTGTGGAATACATGCGCCACAGAGATTCTTCCAGAATGCCAGGGTCATACTTAGGGCACACTTACACCTACGCACTTATGTGTTACTGGCAATTATGTCGTGGATTTGCAAGAAGCCTTCAGAAAATTGACGCGGTGCGAGTCAAAACTGCCGTTATTGGGCGGTGTGCCGCAGATCCGTGCGGTGTGTTACTGTCTTGCGCCGGTGTGTTGTTGCAGTGACGTTGCGGTGTCTGGCACAGTGTTACAGCGTTGGTGTATTTTTATGCAGTTGGTTCATATGCCATGGCACACCATTTGCAGCATTGGTTTGTGGCGGGTGGCTTGCGGTGTTGTTGTGGAGTGCGCGCATATGTGCTTGAAGCAACATGGAACGCTGCATGATTGTTGCACGTACACTGTGCCACACCATGTCGGATTTGAACCAAGTGTATATATAGAGGCTGGCAAAGCACATTCTTCATTCCATGCCCAGCCATCATGCATTCTGGACCTCCACAGCCTCTCACCCAAGGAGACCCAGAGATTTTTGGTAGCTGTCCTGTGTCTCTGTGCAGTCCAGGTTATCGACGAGTTGAGAAGCACTACATTGCCACACCCACCTGGAAAAATATGCAGAAAGGACAGCAGGGCAGGGCGGATATAGGCTCGGGAGTGGCTGACATGGCGACGACTATATGGAGACTACGACCAGCTGCTACAAGAACTGAACAAGGAGGACCGCAAAGGACAATCAAGAAACCCAAAGATGGAGGACCACTGTACTTCAGTTACAAGAAGTTCCACAGCATCGTCTTCATGGTCCTCTCCAATGCAAAATACAGGTTCCTGTTCGTTGACATTGGTGCAGAAGGAGGTTCTGGGGATGGAGCAACCTGGCAGAAGTGCAACCTAGCCAGGGCCATCACATACAATCAAGCAGGATTTCTTTAGGAGACAAATATCCCCAACAACAATGAACCCTTCGGCTTCCAATTACAAGATCCTACTAAACGACTATACAGCTACAGATCATTTCGCGGTTGTTGTGTGGTGGAAAACGCATTCGGCCTGCTGCAGATGAGATGGCGAGTATTCGAGACAACGATGTAACAAGATGTGATGGTTTGCAAGAAGATAACTTTGTGCACATGTGTGATGCATAACCTGGCACTGCAACACTACCCATGTGCTGGCAACGACGTCGACGATGAGGACCAAGATCATAACGTCGTACCAGGTACTTGGAGGCTGGAGTTCTAAACCTCATGGAACGACTCATGGCAGAAAGGGACCGAACTACACACGTCGAGCGAAGACCTTCAGAGATTACCTGGCCCAGTAATACTCATTGGTTACATGCGCATTGGAATGGCAAGACCGAATGGTGTTTTCTCGAGGAAAAACCTGACCCGACCAATGTACATAATTATGAATAAAGTTCATGATGTACTCATCATTGTTTTTTACTCCCATACTTTTGTATTGTCCTAAGAACTGACAATGATATCAATATGATAGAGAATATTGGCATGATGATTGGTACATATATAAAATGATGTTGGAAAATGATGAACTGAAAGTAATAATAAGATAATTGAGAATAAAGAGACAAATGAGAAGCAAATGATGGACCTAACAAAAATACTTACTAAACAAACATGAAAATCATAAAATATAAGAAAATGAAATTGTGACTTTTATATCATAACATTTTAAACTTCAAATATCATACATCATCAACTGAAGTCAATATGTCTTTAGTCTACGTGAAAATGTTGCCAGATCTAGTAGTATTTAAACCTTTAGTAACTATCAGCATTCTAAATTAAGGGAGTCGAGGACTGGATAGGATGAGGAAAATATCCTAATATTTTCCGAAGAAAATACTTGAGAAGACTATGAGGATACTAAATGAGAGCTGAAACTTTGCCTAAAATGTCATCTATATGGCATTTTGACGAAAGATTAGTGGTTTCGCAGTTATTGAACGAAATATAAGGACAAAGTGTACTTTTTGCTTATCAGCGAAAATGTGTCGATTACTTTCGGCCTCATTTGCACAAAAACAGTAATATTTAGGTGAACTTGTGCAGAATTTAATTACCAATTTATTTTCAGTATACATCTTTTAGTCGTGGGATGGGGCAGCAAATATGGGGAGAAGTACTCTTCAAAGGGGGTTTTACTCTTGGAAGAATAATGTATTTCTATACTACATAAAACGGAGGAAGCACACACCTGATAGAAAGGAACTCTTTAGGTCTTTGTCCTAAACCCGTGAGGAGTCTTCCTGCCAATTTAAGATTTTATTTTTTCTCTATTCAACCTTTTTTCGTCCATTTTGCTTGGAATAGAATATATACGCACTTTAATGTAAAGCAGGCTTCATTAATCCCGGTACACTTAAGGGAAGCTAAGAAGAAGCTTGATAGCTTGTACATTGTAGAAGGTAAGGGTGTGTTTAGCAAAAAAGAAATTATTGGCAATGCTGCCTGTAAAACAAAATTGCCGAACTTGGAAACACGTGACCCAAAGTAATTTTTATTAATTTTACTTAGTGCTATATAGAAAAATATTACTTGAATGATAATTACAAATAATACTTTAAGGGATTTCTTCTCATGTGATATATTAATAAACAAAAACGAAATCCAAGAGAGAGAGAGAGAGAGAGAGAGAGAGAGAGAGAGAGAGAGAGAGAGAGAGAGAGAGAATTCTTAAAACAAACAATACTTCAAGACCATAAAAAATATCACGGACCCAAATTAGCCTCTAAATCCTAACCTGGTTAAGCTGGTTATGAATGAAATTAAAATAGCACAAAAAAAAAAAACAGGAAATACCTAATAAAAAACTTGATGGAATTAATTTGCAACCAAGCAACCACACAAAGAAACAAACTCTACTACCACATTACAGGTGAATAAACAACACTGACTAGATGGCGATATTTGTGATTTACTATACCTGTTGGTGGTAAGCAACATAATTATTCATTTCAATTACAACCAAGATATAAAGAATGCGAGGTATATGTTAAAAAAATTAAGTCATGTGATATCCGTTATGAAAAAGAACTGAATTTTCTGAAACAAAATCAGTAATTGATTATCTTGCAGCTCATCACAGACCATGATAAGAACATGCTGTGCGCTCAATATCCTCTAACAACTCAACTCAAGATTTATTTAAATTCAAGATGTGTGCTTGATAACCCAACTATGGCCACGTAGGAGGAGTGAACTAAAGTTTGACAGACACAAGACAGAATGGGAGACATCATATAAAGACAAACACTGATAGATGAAAGCCATAGCTATATCTCCCACCCTGTAGGGGATAATGAATGAAGAGAGGCAATAAAAAGAAGAAAAGAAAGAACCTTCGTGATCATCTGCAATCTTCTCGTAATTACACAGTGATTGGTCTAACTACCTATGTTGACTATGTCAACATCATCGGATAGAGAAGAGGTTCACGCCCATCATTCCCAA
>NC_090725.1:272910742-272915742 GCF_036898095.1 Palaemon carinicauda
TATGTGATGGATGAAGGAAGAGGTGGTGTAGAATAAGACGATGGAGGTAGGGAAGTACGGAGGAGGAGATGGAGACGATGAATATAGACTTGTGACCCCTAAGCGAAGGAGGAAGAATTGAAGAAAGAAGATTTAAATCATGGCACTGAAACGCGACGAAGACATAAGAAGGAGAGAGATGATAAAGACCGGGAAAATCTATTGAAAGAAGAGTCGTGATTGATGAGAGAGGAAGAAGTGAACACGAAACAAGAATCAGAATAATAATTGGGGTGGGGAAGCAGCAAGTGAATGAGTAAGCGAAAGGAAATAAAGACTAATTGTAGAATGGGTCCAAGAAATACAAAGGTAAATTACAATGAAAGATTATTGAAGAATATCAATCACACCAGAAAAAAAGAATGAAAAGAGAATGGAAGAGTATTAGAAAAATAGAATTAACGATAAGTATTGAAAGGTGGAAAAAAATTCAATATAAAGTAGTCTGATCAATGAAGCCTGAAAATAAAAAGGTGGTTAGTGAAAAACATTGAAAAACTCCGATTATGATAAACGAATGATAATTAAACATTAAGGTGGCACAGGAAAAAACATGAGAATTAATGAGAAAGGAAACAATATATGGAAGAGAAAAAGGAACAGAACCAAGAAATAAGAAATGAGGAGACGGATAGAATAAAACACACCAATAAGATAAATGAATAAGAATAAGGAAAGAAGCAAAGTCTTCAACGAAGAAGGAAGAACAAAACCATGAATAGCAAGAACATGAGAAGAAGAAACACATGGCCAGTGAGTCATCATTTTGATGCCGGTCACGCTCCGGCCACAGGTTCGACCTTTAAATGCCTGTGAAGGTGTAACAGATTTTTTTTTTTCCATTCTTTTTTTTATGCGTCGCCGGTGCCCAGGGGGCGGCCCATTCAGGCAGGCCCAGGCAGACCAGGCCTAATTCTGGCGTCTCGCCCGAGGGCGTCCTGAGATACGTTGAGGAGGAGGAAGAAGGAGAAGATGATGAAGGGAGGGCGTTTAAGGACTCCCGGGCACTCACCTCTACAATGCCGGCATCTTCCAAAAGGGCACTCATAGGACATCCGGATGTGCTAACCCCACCCACCCCCACCCACTTTCCATGGAAAAGAACGACTTCCAAGGTCCTCCGGAGGAGTAGGGTGTTATCAAAGCAATCTATTCAAAGCAGGAATGTCTACGTGAAGTGCACGTGAAGTCGGGAGACTCGGGATGATCCTCTCTCCACGAGAAAGGGAAAGGATTGGAAGAGAAATAGGCGCCTATATAACAAGGAAGCCAAGTCCCACGTGGACCAGAGAGAGAGAGAGAGAGAGAGAGAGAGAGAGAGTCACGCTATTAATGATTACAGAAATCAGTGAAGCAATTCTGTTACCAACTTTTTATTTTCTTGATTTTTTTTCGGTCTCATTTTATTTTGCTACGCTTCTAATCCTCTTAATTCTTTTTTTTCAATATGGATGGCGATAATTTTTTCCGAATATTTAAAAGAAATTAATTGACGTTCTAAGTAGTCATTAAGGATGATAATCTTACTAAATCGCATGAAGAAATGTGTTAAGTTAGATTTGATCATATTAATCAACGTACACTTTGAAAACTTCATCAATTTCTCTCCCCTCAATATAAGCATAATAAATTTTGTTTTGATTTTGGATCTTACTTCATTACTTGCTCCTCTCGTCATGAAAGAAAATTACCATAAAGCGATAGAAAACGATGAGCATTTATGCTTCCTATCATTTACATGGATATACTGTATACATTACTACTATTGAAATTTAGTTTATAGAAATACAACAAAGATAAAAGTAAATTTCCAAATAAAACACCATAATTTTTTTAAATATTAAGTCAACCTAGGCAGGACAGCGATCTACTCAAGTAAAATAAGAAATTATGTTAATTTGATCATAGCGTGCGTTCAATTGGTTCGCTTGATAACATTTACCGCAGATTGAGTTATTCAATTCCCAGAAGGAATAGGCATTAAGACTTGAAGATTGTTGTCGTTCACGCAATTCAACAATACTTATGTGGAATATATCTTAACTGAAGCATAATTTACTAAGATACTACACTCAAAAATTATGGTTTAAGAATTTACTATATTAGAATAATAACTTTTTAGCACATTTAACACTCTTCACTTTAAGCGTTAAAATATCTTTATAAATGTGTTTGCTAATCACGAACAAAAATGATTAAATAAGTAGTAAAACTATCGTTGAATTATGGTAATCACCAAAGAGACGCAATGTTTTTACTCGTTTCATATGATGAAAAATAGTTATATTGAAAAATAGAGATGTGATATTCATAATCAAACTACTTCTAACACTAGTTGATATCACAAAAGAAGATCTGGTTATACAAAACTGTACTAATCATCATAAAACATTTTTAATGGTTAAAAGAAAACATGCTTGGTACGTGATTGGGGAGTATGATTCATGGTAAATTGTATATACTCAACAAACTTTGAATAACAAACACGTGCATAAAAAATAACCCCTATTCACATTAAATTATATTCTACTTTCAATCATAAATATTTAGCGATAAAATAAAAAGGATTGTTTTTCTTATATGGAATGCAAGAACAACTATAAATACTTTAATGTATAATTTGAAAGAACGGAATATAATGAAAAAGGGGATATAATTTATTATCAAATCCCCTTTTGCTATCCGCAAAATAACATATCCCTTTGAAGTGTGCAATTACTATCCTTGCCTCTCTCACCATTGCCTAAAAAAAGAAGTAGGTCTGGTAATCATCCCATCTCGGAATTAAGAGCTAAACTCTAGATGGTAATGGTAACGACGCCGGCAGGACATATACTATGACCATTCCAGCTAACTATAGGCCTGCCTTGCTTGAAGCTTTTGTTGCCATTTGTACCTCCTATTAGACCCTCTTTTGGATGGCCTGCCCATGAATCACAGGCACTATATAAATCTATGACCGAAGAGCCTCCTTATTGCTTTGTCCTGATGCTCCTCGTTACAAGCATCTCTCGAGAGATGAAGAATCGCGCCTTTACAGCGGCTCCCCTCTCGTAAGTCTCAAGCAAGAGGGAAGAATGGGAGTTGGTTTCGTAGCAATAAACATACATAATGATAGGAGACGACCAATGTAAATTATTCGTCCTGTATTGTTATCAAAGACGCCATGGAAAACGTATAGAGTGAGGCTGTTCGTCCAATAGGCCTACTCTTGCCCAAGGGGCATTTTTTTCTTTTACATCTTGCCCTGCTCTTGCCCACCCGCGTGACTTGCTAACAAACAACCGCGCCTTGATTTGACTACGGACTTGGTCTTATCCTTATGAGAGAGAGAGAGAGAGAGAGAGAGAGAGAGAGAGAGACTTGTGGTTATACAATGATTTTAGCATGAAATTGCACACGTAAATATCTTCAACGTTCACACGTGAGAAAAACGAGAGAGAGAGAGAGAGAGAGACAGAGAGAGAGAGAGAGAGAGAGAGAGAGAGAGAGAATCTCGTGGTTATACAATGATTCTAGCACAAAATTGTACACGTAGATATTTGTTATCTTAACACGTAAATAAACAGAAACATACCATTAGTATAACATTTGAAAACAGAAATTTCATAAGCACTATATATATATATATATATATATATGTGTGTGTGTGTGTGTGTGTGTGAGTGTGTTTGTGTGTGTGGGTGGGTGGGTGTGTGTAAAATCTACAAATGCCTGTAAGACCAACAGCATTTTATTTGATGATGAATTTAACTTGCGCCCCTTAAAAACGTTAAAATCTTCGGAACAGAACAACTTGCTGATTTGACAAAATTTGTCATAGTTTTAAACAAAAACGTAAATCTCTCTTCAGTCTTTTAAAAGCCCCGTACTTCCCCAAAAAAAAATATATCAACTGCTAGAAAGGTATAGCGGTCATTGCATTTGACAATAACACTTAGAAAAAAAGAAGTTAATACATTGTCTAGTTAACATTTTTGTACTGATGATTCCTATGGATAACCTTTTTTTTTTTTTAATTTTATTATTGTCGGGTTCACTGTTCAACTGAGTTTGTAATTTCGCCTTTGTAATTGCTTAATTGTATTTACAATGACCTTAATTATGATGGATATAAAAACGATGGATTTATGAAGAAACAAATGATACTTATTAACCATATGGCATTTGAACGACTGAAAAGGCCAAATTATAAGGATGTAGATACAAGGAATCGCTACATCCATAAAAAGGAAAGGAAAAATCGAAAAGCAACACAAAGACATCAAACATCAGGGAGAAAATCAAAACATGAAAAGAGGCACTGCCACACAATAGGCATTACCGAGACAAATGAACTACACAATTAGCATCACTATTAATCATTATTAGTGCAGCCATGCTGTCAAAATCGACGGTAACAGAGATGCTTGAGATGGCAGGCCTAAGCCTTAAGGAACATTTCGCATTATCCCGAAGCTAGATCGGATTAAGGTAACATTATTCTCTGAGTGTTGAGAAAGGTTTGCGTGGGCTGGACGACGCTAAATCTAAACGTGCATTAATCATCCGTAGAATATAGTTGTCATACGTTTGAAACTATTCTTATAATTACACATTGCGCTACATATGATAGGGCTGTTATCTTCAAGGGAAAGGGGAACAGGATATGAACTTGCAAGGTTCAAAATGAATAAATAGGCCATTAGTGATAAAGTTAATCAAATAAAATGCAATAATCATGCATATTGAATAAAAGATAAATAATATAAAAAATATCATAAAATGTAAAAAAATAATGGAATAAATAAGTAGAGGAAATCATGTCCGAGGGCCAAGGAACTGAATCCCAATGGGGAAACAGAACAGAACAGGACTAATATGAAGACATACCACACACTAAAAAGAAAAGAAACGAAGTGGGGACGTTTTAAATGGTAACAGTTAATAAAATGGAAAAATACCGAATAATGAGATGTTAC
>NC_090725.1:272920742-272923242 GCF_036898095.1 Palaemon carinicauda
TGATTGGCTTGGGTATATTCAACCTTCCAAAGACAAAAGCAAATAAGTACATTTCAAGAGAGAGAGAGAGAGATTTTGTTTGCTTATCTAAGCTGTATGATTGGCTTGGGTATATTCAACCTTCCAAAGACAAAAGCAAATAAGTACATTTCAAGAGAGAGAGAGAGAGAGAGGAGAGAGAGAGAGAGAATTTTGTTTGCTTATCTAAGCTGTATGATTGGCTTGGGTATATTCAACCTTCCAAAGACAAAAGCAAATAAGTACATATCAAGAGAGAGAGAGAGAGAGAGAGAGAGAGAGAGATTTTGTTTGCTTATCTAAGCTGTATGATTGGCTTGGGTATATTAAACCTTCCAAAGACAAAAGCAAATAAGTACATTTCAGAGAGAGAGAGAGAGAAGGAGAGAGAGAGAGAGAGAATTTTGTTTGCTTATCTAAGCTGTATGATTGGCTTGGGTATATTCAACCTTCCAAAGACAAAAGCAAATAAGTACATTTCAAGAGAGAGAGAGAGAGAGAGAGAGAGAGAGAGATTTTGTTTGCTTATCTAAGCTGTATGATTGGCTTGGGTATATTCAACCTTCCAAAGACAAAAGAAAATAAGTACATTTCAAGAGAGAGAGAGAGAGAGAGAGAGAGAGAATGAATTTTGTTTGCTTATCTAAGCTATATGATTGGCTTGGGTATATTCAACCTTCCAAAGACAAAAGCAAATAAGTACATTTCAAGAGAGAGAGAGAGAGAGAGAGAGAGAGAGAGAGAGAGTGAATTTTGTTTGCTTATCTAAGCTGTATGATTGGCTTGGGTATATTCAACCTTCCAAAGACAAAAGCAAATAAGTACATTTCGAGAGAGAGAGAGAGAGAGAGAGAGATTTTGTTTGCTTATCTAAGCTGTATGATTGGCTTAGGTATATTCAACCTTCCAAAGACAAAAGCAAATAAGTGTATTTCGAGAGAGAGAGAGAGAGAGAGAGAGAGAGAGATTTTGTCTGCTTATCTAAGCTGTATGATTGGCTTGGGTATATTCAACCTTCCAAAGTCAAAAGCAAATGCGTACATTTCAAGAGAGAGAGAGAGAGAGAGAGAGAGAGAGAGAGAGAGAGAGAGAGAGAGAGAGAGAGAGAGAGAGAGAATTTCCACCAACTGCCTTGCAAGACATTTAACACCCCACGGCCCACGCACCAGACGACCGGGCATCAAAATACCAAAGATAAGTAGCACCAATACCCTTTGGCCAAATAATCTGCAGTAGCACTCTCGTCTGGTTGTAAGGTGTTTTTAGAAGTGTGCTAGAATGAAAAGGGGAGGGGGAGAACGTGGGGATAAAGGCTAGATGGTTGGGGGGTGGGGGATGAGATAAAGAGAATTCAGAGAGATTTTCTGGTGGGGGGTGGATTGTACGTCCTCAATGAAAACTGGTTGCTAGTGGGATACCGAGCAACTGTGGTCATAGTATCAGTAGTACTGCTAGTAATGGATTCAGGAATAGTAGTTATTGGGAACATGAGAAGGGTAAGAATATTGAATGTTGTGAAATTAGCTTCTCAGCAATGCTTGACTAGTACTCGTACTTGAGGATTAGGTGAGCGAGGGAAGAATGCGACGGAATGAAGCCTACAGATGAAGTAATATTACGATGGCGAGAGAGAGAGAGAGAGAGAGAGAGAGAGAGAGAGATGGATGAAAGGCTGGGGTGCACCCTCAAAGGGATAGTTAGCCACACCTGTAAGTGCACCTGGCCAGAAACCCGGAACTTAATTTTGGTATGCTAGTGATAAGCGGCAGCCGACAACTGCGCACCTGCTAAGAGGTCAAATCTCTGTACAAAGGGGGTAAAGGGGATGTGTGCCCTGCTCAGGTCATGTTGCATGCGAACAATGTGAATTGACAGGGTGATGGAGACAGATTATAAAACCGAAACTTTCAAAATAACTAAAGGCAAACTTCGCAATTTAAGTTTATTTATTTTCTTACAGAACAGTTTTATACTTCCAACTGAAATCTTTAACTACAATATATATGCTAATCACGATGTTTGTTTTCAACATCAAGTGTGCTTTGGTTAAATTCGAAATCTTGCTGTACTCTGATTTGCAAAATAATCGAAAAAAATACGTTGATGCATGAGGGGAAAAAAAATGAAAAAAACTTGTTGAATGTATGAATTATCCTATTTGGAAATTAGAATTACCCATAAATTATATTATATCATATTATACCAACCGGAGATAAGAAAAAAGACTTGGCGAGTCTTTTAATTCTATAAAAAAAAAAATGTCCAGATATGACCCTACTAATCTAAGCATCGAATCAGGTGACAGTCGTCAGTCGACTGAGGAGAATCACAGCAAGGAGAGACTTCTGAAGCTAGCGACCTCATCCCAAGTGAAAATTTGAGTAGCAGAAGAAAATCCTTTAGCTAGACCCACTTAATATATATTACTGTTCATAACAACCAATTCTCTCTGAATCGCATGCATGAGCAAAGCGGGACACTA
>NC_090725.1:272925312-272927812 GCF_036898095.1 Palaemon carinicauda
TACATCTTAAACGATGAATTTTCACTATCAACCATGCAATGTGATTGAAAATACATGGGGGCTGAAAACACTGCAATATCTTATCCGTTAACTTCCATTATGTCACGAAGGACTTGAAGAATATTTAAATCAAGTCTCGATATAGAAATGTATAATGATTTTAACTTCAAGATTACCTAAGATACTGACATATTTCTCACGATTTGAAAAAAAAATAAAGGATAATAAATCGCTTACAATAGCTTTCATTAGCGACTAGATCGATACTATTGCAATTTTTTTATTATTCCAGAATTATTCTAGCTCAATCTGTAAGTCTTTGACAGGGATTTCGATTATAAATGTCTCTCTCCTCCCTAAGAACGACTGAACAATGGTGAGGTAACTACAATAGGAGAACATGGAACAAAGTAGTAAAGGTGGAGTTTTCGAGGGCCATCGCACCCAGTCAAGACAAGACAGGTTTGTCGCTCTGTGGCGATTAATAATTCTGTTTATTACCATACCAAAAAGTTGCTCTAGACCACTATCTTTTCATACGAGGAATTTTCTAATCAATAACAAGGTCTCTGAGGTTGTGAACTTATCCCGTGTTTAAATATAAATGGAAAATGGGGAGTACTGGCTTTACCGAAGTCGTGGAACGACCAAGACCCATGTCGCGAAAATATCCGCTCGTGAAAACTAAATCGCAAAGATATCTTCCTCGTGAAAACAGTGTAGCTACACAGTATTCTTGCCACAGACTTCCGAACCAGAAGGACATAAGTGATGTGTGTGCGTGTTTCTCTGGCAGCAGTTGCGAGCAAGAAGAGGCCAACGCTATTTCAGAACATCGCCATCTTCACCGCTGTTGTTGTTAAAAGGTCAGAAGACAAAAGTAAATCGTAATAAAAGAAATGACGGTCCCGAATAAAGCTACTTGTTTTACCTGGAAATAGGTAGTTTTATGACATAAAAGACCATTTTATGATACTACGCGTACGAAAAGGTTTGCCTTATCCTGAATGCAGCGATTATAAGGGCATCGCCTTTTTCTCTGACCTAATAAAAACACTGGTCAAGTGCAGCGTTTTATAACGTGATCACGCAAACCTTACTCATTACTTATTAATAACGCATCAGCATGAAGTAATGCACATGTAATCCAACCACTTGCAGTTGTGCAAGTTAAAGCACACGTAAACGTGCAGATGTACGTACACATTACGTACACATACGCACGTCGAGCCTTATACGCGTACACGCACCTGCAACACTTACCAACAACAAAGTTAACCTTGAACCCTGGCCGGAGGCACCGTGGGGCTGGCCATCAACCCTCCATAAACCCCTACTGCAGAACCCCAGCCTCCCCGTACCCACACCCCAGCAAAAGCTCAGGATGATCCCAAACTTCCTTTTTTTCTCATTTTTTTTCTTCTTCTTCTTCTTCCTCCTTCCCCCTAACCCGCCATACCCCCAAATCTGCATCCCACTAACTTGCAAGTGTTTAGGTTTCTGTAGTTTCCACTTCAGGTGAATATAAGTGAATTTTAGGCGTTTTCATATTTAGTGTTTTACTACACTCTCAAAGTAGGTTTTTTTTTTTTTTAGCGTATTGACTTCTTTAAATTTATAACTCTCTCTCTCTCTCTCTCTCTCTCTCTCTCTCTCTCTCTCTCTCTCAATATTCTAAAGCATCATTAATATTTTCTCTCACCCATTCGTCATTTCTTGCAAATCATCCCTTTATCCTTATTTGGCTTCTTCCATTCCCCAATCTATCTGCCACATTTACATCCACACCACTCCTAATCGCATTATTCCCCACATCCCCCCTCATACAGAGACCCCTCCCCCACCTGTCTTCCAAGGGGAGGCCTCTCGAGTCCCCATCCATCAAAGCCATCCAGATCCCCAACCCCTGGGCCAAGTCCTCATCACGTTGACGTTTTAAAACTCCGTCGAAAAAAAAACCTTCTATTTGTTTTAGTAATGCTGCAAAGGTCCCTTGGAAGAGAGAGGTTACTTGCGGACAAGGCACATCCTACGCCACTATTAATTCGAAGGATATTTTGAGACCATAATATATATAATTTAGCCTTGCAATATCTTTAGGAGTATCTTGATTGAAATGAAAATGTTATGGACTGGAAGGATTGGGTGTGGCCAGCCCAAAAGGTTAGACAGGGTAGAAAAGGAGTAGGAAGGAAGGATGCTAGTGCTACTCCCAGCTAAATCTGGATCAAGAGAGAGAGACGGAGTAACACAAGACAATATATAATTCATGGTGATCTTCAAGTATGCACTTAACGATGAGAAAGGTACTCTTATTGGAAAGTAAATGTATCAACTCCCAACCATCATGCAAAAAAAAAAAAAAAAAAAAAAAACAGTGAAAATTCAAAATTGATATATATATATATATATATATTATATATATGTGTGTGTGTGTAATATATATATATATATATATGTGTGTGTGTGTAATACATATGTATATACACATACTGTAAAT
>NC_090725.1:272932812-272950312 GCF_036898095.1 Palaemon carinicauda
AATACTTCAGATTGAAGAATTTTAGCTTTTTCTGGTCCTTCAATATTCTCTACTTCTGTGCAGTTTCCGCCTTATTCTGCACAATCTTTATTTTTGGATCTTCAACATTGTGGACTTTACTTTCTCATTTCAAATCCGCACAATCGTAAAGTGATCAACAAATAATAACTAGTTCTCCTTTTCGGATTCTTTATTTCTTCTCTCCCGTTCTCCTTCCTGTCTCCCTCTTCTTCCTGTATTTTCTGTACGAATCCTTTCAAATAAATCCATTATTAGTCTTGAAGATTCTTGTTTAGCTTTTCATAACTGCTTTCCTGATTCCACTTGTCGTTGATTCCTTTTTGAGGATGTATTTTGGTTTTCTTCCAAAGTCGCAGACTCAATAATTCTCTTAACTTTCACCAAAGCATTTTCTGCATCACCCAAATCTAGTTTCCTTTATCATGGCCTTAAAGGCAAGTCGGTGATAAAATCTTGCAAATTTGGGTTGATCAATAAAACGATTAAAACCATCTTTTTACATTTTCTAACATTCCTGCTCAAGACGAATGGCAATTTGAATCCGATTTGGAAATGCACCGGTATTCCATATTTCTCCTAACAGAGAGACTAAGAAATCTTTTGGAACTCTGATAGGAAAGCTTTCAACTTTCCTATTGATGAAGAAAAACTAATTAGATTCGAACAACGAGTTGGGAGAATTTTGAAGACTAGTTTGGATTTTGTCCTTCAATATTCTCTACTTCTATGCAGCTTCCACCTTATTCTGCACAATCTTTATTTTTGGAACTTCAACATTATGTGCTATACTCTCTCATTTCAAATCCGCACAATCGTAAACTGATCAACGAATAATAACAAGTTCTCCTTTTCGGATACTTTATTTTTCCTGTCTCCCTCTTCTTCCTGTATTTTCTGTCCGAATCCTTTCAAATAAATCAATTATTAGTCTTCAAAATTCTTGTTTTGCTTCTCATGATATTCTCCTTTTCGGATACTTTATTTTTCCTGTTTCCTTCTTCTTCCTGTATTTTCTGTCCGATTCCTTTCATATAAATCACTTATTAGTCTTCAAAATTCTTCTTTTGCTTTTCATGACTGCCTTCCTGATTCCACTTGTCATTGATCCCTTTCTTCTTAGAAGAAAGAATTCTTCAAAACAAGAATCTTGAAGACTTCTTGTTTCTCTCCATGAGGAATATGAAATCTTCAAAACAAGAATATTGAAGACTTCTTCATCCTCATGGAGAGAAAGAAGTCTTCAAGATTTTTGTTTTGCTTTTCATGACTGCCTTCCTGATTCCGCTTGTCGTTGATCCCTTTCTTCTTAGAAGAAAGAAGTCTTCAAAACAAAAATCTTGAAGACTTCTTCTTTCTCTCCATGAGGAAGAAGTCTTCAAAACAAGAATCTTGAAGACTTCTTCCTCATGGAGAGAAAGAAGTCTTCAAGATTCTTGTTTTGCCTTCCTGATTCCACCCTTCATGTTTTTTTAAAAATAAGCTAGATACTGGAACTCTCTATAGTTGGCTGGGCGCCGCCCCCCCCCCCTCCTTCCCGCTGGCAGGGCGGGGCTCCCCCCTTCCCGCAGACAGGGCGGGGCTCCCCCCTTCCCGCTGGCAGGGCGGGGCTCTCCCCTTCCCGCTGGCAGGGTGGGGCTCCCCCCTTCCCGCTGGCAGGGTGGGTCTCCCCCCTTCCCGCTGGCAGGGCGGGGCTCCTCCCTTCCCGCTGGCATGGCGGGGCTCCTCCCTTCCCGCTGGCAGGGCGGGGCTCCCCCCTTCCCGCTAGCTGAGCGTGGCTCCCCCCTTCCCGTTGACAGGGCGGGGATTTCCCCCTTCCCACTGGTAGAGCGGGGCTCCACACCCTTCCCACTGGCAGGGCGGGGCTCCCCCCTTCCCTCTGGCAGGGTGGGGCTCCCCCTTCCCGCTGGCAGGGCGGGGCTCCCCCCTTCCTGCTGGCAGGGCAGGGGCTCCCCCTTCCTTCTGGCAGGGCAGGATTTCCCCCCTTCCCGTTGTGGCTACCCCCTTCCCGCTGTGGCTCCCCCCTTCCCACTTCCAAGGCGGGGCTTCCCCCCTTCCCGCTTTGGCTCCCTCCTTCCCACTTGCAGGGCAGGGCTCCCCCTTCCTGCTGGAAGGGCAGGGCTCCCCCCTTCCCGCAGACATGGCGGGGCTCCTCCCTTCCCGCTGGCAGGGCGGGGCTCCCCCTTTCCCGTTGACAGGGCGGGGATTTCCCTCTTCCCAATGGTAGGGCGGGGCTCCCCCATTCCCGCCTGCAGGGCAGGGGCTCCCTCATTCCCGCTGGCAGGGCAGGGGCTCCCCCTTCCCGCTGGCAGGGCAGGATTTCCCCCCTTCCCGCTGTGGCTCCCCCCTTCCCACTAGAAGTATTTTTCATATTCAAATAAGCCATGTATTTTTGAAACATTAACGTCTGGATTCTCTTAACGACCTCGGGATCAGAGCCCCAGGCGAAATCACACAAAGACAACAGCTTCTGACTGGCCGGGAGTCGAACTTTGGTCTAGGAAACTTTTATGAACATTGACATACCACTTGGCCAAGTGGTATGTCAATGTTCATACAAGTTTCCTGGACCCGGGTATATATATATATATATATATATATATATATATATATATATATATATATATATATATATATATATATATATGTATGTATGTATGTACATATATATATACTTATACATATATACATAAATATATATATATATATATATATATATATATATATATATATATATTGTATATATATATATATATATATATATATATATATGTGTGTGTGTGTGTGTGTATGTGTGTGGTGTGTGTGTATGTGTGTATTCAGTATTTGCAGTGGATATTCGAATCGTCAAATTATAAAACAGAATGAAATATGGCAATTTGATTTGTAAAATTTTAATGCTTTCACTAGCCCCATTGCAGTCTTTGATTCGTTAAGGTTGGAGAAGGCTCCGCCCATTTCGTAGAAGTAGTAAGAAGAGCAACACCTTTTCTGCTGTGTCATGGGAACTTTAGATACATCTAACGAAAGATTTCCCCCCTGCATCTGCGTTCTTTTGATTCTAACTGTACGTGTGTGTACGTATGCGTTGGAACCTTTGTGTCTGTGTTTTATCAGTGACACTGAGGTTGGCGTTAATACTTGGATTGTTAACTACACCAATTAAAAGGATATTTAAATAGATTACTATCTTCACCATCGCAACATCTTGCTGCATATCAAGAATTAGAGTTTTGCACTTTCTTATTTTCTTGTTTTGTGTCAGAGCGTTCGCCCATGCGTAAGGTAACCCGAGTGTGATTGCAGGCTTCGTTGGTCTATAAATTATTCGTTTGGCATCCAGTACAGTTCTCTCTCTCTCTCTCTCTCTCTCTCTCTCTCTCTCTCTCTCTCTCTCTCTCTCTCTCTGAGTTGCAGCTGCGGAGAGCTGTTTATGCTGTAGACGTAGAGTGAAATTAAAAGGAACACTGTATTACAGTACGCGCTCTTGTCTCACAACTTAATATTTATCTTGAATCATAATTTTTAATTTTTTTTTTTTTTTTGTAAACTTGATTAAATGCACAATCTGGCGGACTGCTATATGTACACTTTCAATAATATTAATATATGCATCTACTGTGTATTGTGGGTTGTTATCCTTTTAGACTGTTGAACAACTTTAAAATAATCAATATTCACTTGTCAGACACTTTGTACAAACGCACTGATAAAGTTTATTCAACGTAGTCTTTGAAACAACTTGATTCCTCTGTGCACCCAGTCAGCTATTACTTTCACACATTCTAATAACTCCTGTTAGAAGTTATATGTACTTTGGGCTCTACTTCAGTATGACTGACAGTGAATATGTCTCCTAATCTAATTAAAAGACCTAGACTTTGGGAGGACAATGGAGAGTCCTTTACCACATGATCAAGCTCCAAGGGGAAAGATACCGTATAGAATGTTTTCAAACACTATCAGCAAAAAAAAAAAAAAAAAAAAAATACCGGCGGGCCTTTAATTGTGTTGTCAAGATTAGTGGATCATGTGACTCCTGAAAACCGAGAATTTAAAGATGAACTGTAGTATATTTTACGCGAACCAAGAAAGTTATTTTTAATTCCTGTACCGATTTCTTCAATATGTGGATTACTTGAATATATTGTTGCGCTTGAAATATGTATACAACATTGAATTTCAAGTCTTATTTCCCTTACCCTGTGCCATAAAACTGAAATGTCTAAGAAGAGGTCATGAAATATGAGGATTAAGATCACCATGGATAGTGCTTGAAGATTCTCACATATGAAAATCTAATGTTAATCAATTAATCTGTTATAAATTAGCTTATCCCTTCCACTAGATTTTCGTTTGATACTAGCTCTAAAAGCTTCATGATTCGACAAAGCATGCAAGCATTAACAGCCCAGTTTTCAGGCTTCTTCTTACCTTCATATCCTCAAGTCGGGTTTAAATGTGTTTTTAATACTGCCCTTCATTACCAGCATAAGTGTCATGTTACCTTACTACATGACAACCGACCCCGCTTCCAACAATAGAAGAATTATCTAATTACAGAAATTCATCTTATCCTAATATTTCCTAACCTATTCTAACCTAGAATGACACATCCTCCCGGGCATGAAAAAGGGGAACATAAGAAAATCTGGTGTAAGGCTATGGCAAACCACGTTACTCTAAATATTACAGAGCTTAGTAACAGCTCCATTTTGTGAGAGCTATGTGCTACATTCTCAAATAAGGATTTTCATAGAGCTTTCTGTTATTCTCTGTTATTCTTGTGATTTCTATCTTCATTTTAAATGCAAACACTTCATTAACCAGTTAACATCGCCTTTTATATAAAAAATAAACAAATCACTTTCAGAATCACAAGGAAAATTGATTAGAAATATATAAGATTAAGTCCGGAATAGTTTTGTCTTACTTCTTCAGAGGACTGAGGGCTGACTTACTGAGGAAAGTCTTTTTACAATAAACATGGTACAGTGTGAGTACGAACCTACATACCGATATTTGCAGAACAATTATTATACTCCACACCCAAAACTACCTTAGGCTCATATTTTCAAGTGTTTAAGTGCGTGAAGTTTTTACCCCATTAGGCAGGTGTCAGATGGGATCATTTCAGATGGCAGATAATTTTTAAACCTTCCTATATGTAGATTTTTTATATCAATGTACCTTTATCTAACAATATTTCAATCCTTACTGTACCCATATAAATACAAACATAATCATACATATATACTGTACCTGCAAACATGCAAATGCACATACATAGATGTATACAAACCCATATACGTATCTATCTATCTATCTATCTACATATATATATATATATATATATATATATATATATATATATATATATATATATATATATATATATATATATACACTATTGGACAAATGGAAATTTACTGGTCAAGAAAACATGAAAGTTTACTTGATATTTATAAAAATCTAAAAAGTAATCAATCAAGTGATTTCCTCTAGAACAAAGTATTTTTGTGAGTATATGTGTGTGCGCGCGTATGTGTAGGGTCGGGTGTAATGACCTCAGCAGCGTCTTGGGAGAATTTCCATATATGAGTCCAATCTTATTTCCCATTTTTAAGTTTTATATACTGTCAAATAATTCAAAATTTAAGTCCCGAGAAATGATATAATAAAAACACAAGTAATGAAAATATAACCTAACACTGAGTTTAAGAGTTGTTGATGTTAACTATTCTACTGCCAGCGGACTTGGCTTATGCAACGAGCGTCTCAGTTAAATGAATATATAATTAGTGGTGAGTGATCTATGCGTAACTGACTACTGTTTGCCCCTTGTCTCCAGGCAGGCCGCTTGCTAGGCGAGGTTTTCGTGAGATGAAGCCATTCTAGAAAGACATTATGGGGCCATGAACGTTGTTCAAATTCACTGCTCATTAGGGGGGATATACAATAAATCTGAAGTTGTAATACAGAGTGAAATGTAACACATTTATTTGTTTTATGTATTTGGTGCATTAAAAATGACGGCACATCATAGGAGATCGTGGGTTTTTTACATAACCTTAGAACCATTAGCGTAATTCAGTTTAGAGAGAGAGAGAGAGAGAGAGAGAGAGAGAGAGAGAGAGAGAGAGAGAGAGAGAGAGAGAGAGAGAGAGAGAGGAGTAACTCTGATGTCTGTTGCTTCTTCTTTTAAACAATATCTTTCTAATTTATACATTACACCAATACCAGCTGGCATAGCTAGCAAATACTAGGGAATAGATTATTCATTATTTGTTAACATTAAGATCTGTAAGCATCATATGACACAGAAATGACAAACAATTAGTATAAACATTCAAAATTACGGTAAATGTGTTTAAAAGATTAGCATATGAAAAGATGATGAAATCTGACGCGGGAGTTTAAAGTTTCATGGAAACTGTAGATTTTCTTAAATTGAGGGACCGTCCATTTTTCTAGCAAATTTAGAGCGAGTGTTCAACAGATCAAGAGCACATTGGGAACGACGTTTCTTTCAACAGCAAAGAGGGGAAATGCCTCTCCCTCATAAAAGCATATCATCGTGGACCTCAACTGAATTGAAATGCTAATGACTCTTACAGAAAATAAACAGTAGCATCAATTAAGGACGGTTTTCCAAAACTGAAATATACTTAAGAGGGGCACTCAGTAGAGCATAGACCTCCACCTAAGCAGCTTATTTCTCGACATTTTGCTCAACCGTGACCTTGACCTTTGACCTTAACATGTATTAATTGTCGTGGATTTTCATACACTCAAATATGAATCAAGTTTTGAAGTTTCTGTGACAATGATGTCCAAACTTATGGCTGATTACGTGAATTGGACATTTTGCTTGACCGTTACCTTGACCTTTGACCTTGACTTTCCAAAATCTAATCATTCCCAGCTTTTAACATAACAGTTAATCCCTGCAAGTTTCATTACTCTACGATTAAAATTGTGGCTAGGAGTTGTTCACAAACAAACACACACACACTCAAATTAGAAACGCACAAACATGGACGAAAACATAACCTCCTTCCAACTTCGTTGGCGGAGGTAATGAAAGATGTTCATATATAAATATTTACCCAATCATCATCATATTTTTTCGACCATAGTAGTCAAAATGTCTAGCAGGGTTGACCGCTCTAGTCAAGTTTCTTCATCTATTTCTATTCCTTGCATTTTTCTCCCAGTCCCATCCCACCCATATCCCTCCTCGCCACATCCAGCCATCTGATTCGTTGATGTCCCACACTCCTCCTCCCTATCATTGGCATGTTCTTAGCTTTCTTGATTGGTTCCACCTCCTACACTCTTATTACATGGTCACAATATCTCAGACGAGCTTCACTAGCCTTATCTTTTACATTACTTATACCACACATTCTTCTTACATTTTGATTCCATCTTTTCCTATAGTGATATTCCAACAATCCATTTCATTATCATCATCTCGGTTTTTTCCAACAATCCCTCCTATTTCCGCTTAAGTGCCGAAGTTTCTGTACCATATAATAGTATGGGACTACTAACTGTATTTAGATCTTAATTCTAAGTCTCAAACGCATTTTCTTGCCAAATACAAGCTACTTCTCTCCATTTTTGCCATACTTCTTTCACTCTCTGTCCTGCTGCTTCCTCAGTACCACCCTTCTCAGAGGCTCCTCTTGATATTAATGACCACAAGTAGTTAAAACTCATTATTTTTTAGCACCATACCCTTTCCACTTTAATGTTTACTTTTGCATATCCTTCTCTACAACTAACCAATAGCTCTATCTTTCCAATGTTCACTTTCAATTCTTTCCCTGCTAAAAAAAACTTTCTTACAATTCTTCCTCCCTGTTTGCTACAATGATTAAATCATCAACAAATATCAGGCCCCACAGTTCTTTGTTGTTTCCAATTCTGATGACAAAAGTATCTACAGTACCAATACCTTATCTTTTCAACTTCCCCTTTCAATTCTTTCCTTTCTAGGGCTCCTTTCCCTGCTAAAAAAACTGTCTTGCATTTCTTCCCCCCTGTTTGCTACAATGACTATATCATCACCAAATATCAGGTCCCACAGTTCTTCGTTCTTTCTAATTCTGATGACAAAAGTATCGATAACGACGAGGAACAGGAAAGGACACAAACTACTGCTCATGCATATCTATCCACTCTCTCAACCTTCCTTCTACTACTCTATCTACTATGCATTTCTGGCAAAAATAGTGTGTTTTTCTTTAATATCTCCCATACTAATTACTTGATCAGAATGGTACTTTGATACAGCACTCTATACACCTCCTATTTTTTGATACTATAATGCATTTTCAAATCTCGTTCATTGAGGTGTTCACTCTTGTCCTCATAAAGCTTAAGCTAAGTGAATCAGGTAAATAATTAAAGCAATTTGAATACCTACACTCCCCCGTCCCTCCCCTCTCCTTCCCCCTCTTTGTTGACCCTCCTCCTATCCCTCCAGTAATCCCAATTCCTAGTCTCTCCGGTGTCTCTTACTCTACCTTTTCTGTAACCTGTTATATTTGTTAATAAATGATAGAATTGATATGTCGGATTCTTGTTATAATTCTTATTAACATTTCATGATATTGTTTTATTTCGTCCGGGCGTGTATGGAGTTTATAACCTTTAGCCTATTTATCCAACATGATGAACCTGCCCTTAAAAACGAATAAAGCTTGGCATTAGATATCTGAATCGCTTGTAATTGCACGATGGGTCTTTAGCTGTATTATGAGATTGAATTTTGGTTATCTTTCCAAGTCGTAGCCGCATGTGACACTAAACTTTCAGGATTTAAGAAGCCCTCAGGGCAGGTTCATCAAGTTGGATGAATAGGCTAAAGACTATAGACTCCTTATACAGTACACCCTGCCGAAATAAAAAAAATAAAAAAGATATCATGGAATGTTAATGAGAATGATGACAAGAATCCAACATATCAATTCTATCATTTATTAACAAATATAACAGGTTACAGAAAAGGTAGAGTAAGTGACACTCGAGAGACTATAGTCCATTTCTTTTAGCGAGTCATATTTGCACCGACTCGCAACGGTGCCCTTTTAGCTCGGAAACGTTTCCTGGTCGCTGATTGGTTAGAATTATCTTGTCCAACCAATCAGTGATCAGGAAACTTTTCCGAGATAAAAGGGCACCGCTGCGAGTCTGTGCAAATATGACTCGCTAAAAGAAATGGACTATAGGAATTGGGGTTACTGGAGGGATAGGAGGAGGATCAAGAAAGAAGGGGGAAAGGGAAGGGAGCGACCGGGGAGCGTAGGTATTCGAATTGTTTTAACTACTTACCCGATTCACTTGGCTTAAGCTTTATTAGGACATGAGTAAACACCTTAATTAACGAGATTTGAAAATGCATTATAGTATCAAAAATTAAGGGGAGGTCGATGGAGCGCAGTGTCAAAGTACCATTCTGATCAAGTAATTAGAATGGGAGATATTAAAGAAAAAAATATTTTTGCCAGAAATGCATAGTAGTATTTTGAATACATGTTCCAAAAGCTTTATCACTCTTTAGTTAATACAGTTTAATACGACTTTGTTTTTGTTTATACAATTTAATCAATATCTAAATCAAAGACGAAGTTAAACAGCTCACAGGGTACGAGATCGGTATCTGAACTCATCAAGATATGCTTTAATATCATTAAATTTGTAACACTGATTCAACCAGTAGCATGCGTGTAGCAAACGTCCAATTTTTTTCTACTTCCATTCTTCTGTTTTGCGATCTATCTACATTTGACTTTAAAACTATTGTATTAGGGTTACCATTATATAGATATTATATGCTTAGGTTTGACATAATATTTCTCTTGGATTGATTTATCATTTGAATTTATTCTGAAGATATAGAACATTTTGGTTTACTTAAAAAGAATAATCTCCTGATTTCATATTATTGTAATTATGATAAATATTATCTACCGAACTCTAGTAGCCATTTCTAATCAAAATTACGTGTATCCTTAAAACTAGATACGTAACGATAATGAAAGTAAATCATATAAGGAAGAAAAATTATCAAATCACCAAACGCGAAACCAAGTAAGCAATTAATTTTTCTAGTTCACAACAACAATTAAACACATTTTGCTGTGTATTATGATGGATTATTATATATCCAAAGTTGAAAAGGTTAAGGGGTGAGAAGGTATCCTGGGTTATGGTTTAAAAAAATGCTGGTCTACACCATCATGCTAACTATGTTAATAGCAAAAGCTATAAAATAAAATAAAAAATAGCAAAAGCTATAAAATAAAAAAAGTATCTCTTGGAGCAATATCATATCAAAGATAAAGTTTAGTCCAGAAAAGGAACAAAACCTCTATCAGAAAAAAAAAAAACCTGGAAAATTTGTCCCCACATTAATCTTTCAGTCGAAAGAACATCAAGAACAGTCAAAATTAAGAATACATTAGACCACTGGAAGTGGATACATGGTAATAAACCAAGTAGTAACTCATTCCATGAGAAAATTACTTATTTACGATTACACATACTTTATTACAATTATTTATTATCATCATTATTGTTATTATTAAGTAAACTACAACCTTAGTTGGAGAAACAGGATTCTACTAGCCCTAAGGTTCCAACAAGGAAAATAGAACAGTGAGGAAAGTAAATAAGTAAGTAAATTATTTACGAGAGGTAATGAATAATAAGCATAAATTATTCTAAAACCAGTAACAACTTAAAACACATCTGCCATACACAAACTATAACGAGAGATCTATGTCAACCTGATCAACATAAAAATGTTTTCTACTAGTTTCAACTTCAGAAGTCCCATCTGTTCCACCGCCTGATTAGGGAGATCATTCCATAATCTGCTCATAGCTACAATAAAACTTCTAGTGTGTAACAGTAAGCCTTATGATAGACAAAACCAGACAGAATGAAATTCATATCTAGAATTACGTACAGGATGGTAGTCTGGAGAGATCTGAATGTAAAGGATGGTCAGAATTATGAATAATCTTATGCAACTGAAAGACAATCTTAGTTCGCATCCCGGGGAGAGTAATATCATCATTTACACGCCAGTACATAATTTTTTTGTTACGAATTGTATTGCAGTAGACAGCGTAAAGAAAACTACTGTTCATCTAATCTGGGTGAATATTAACTCACGAGGGTTCCACATTAATGAGAAGATTCCTTTGAAATGTCAACTCTAATACAATTGTAAGCTAACTGAAGTTTCTCTCTGCAGCTGGTTTCTTAAAATACCTGAAGATTTTCTCAACTCAAACCTTGAAGTTAAAATTAATGTTCTCTTTCAAGGCCCCCCAGATCCTCATCAAACGAAACCGTCGGTTAGTTTTCTTTTATCAAAATTATTATTAAAAGCTTTTCAGCGGACGCCAAACGACCACAACACGTTCTCATTTGTTACAGCAGAAAGATATCAAGAAAAGATGTAATGACGTCACGCAGTCGTTATCAATGGACGGTTTATCCCAGGGCGGTTTTATTGCATACGACCCCGTCTGGGTCTATCTCAAATGTGTTTTGTAATGGGAAGCGTTCCCATCGTTACCACATTAACAGTTTTAAAGTCTCTTTCATATCACCTAAATATAATAAGAATCGACTAGACATATTTACATTAAAGAATCTTTTTTATTCAACTAAATTTCTCAAATCAAGACAAGGAAATCACGAACAGTGCAACTTTAAATACTAAATATTTGCAACACTGCTCAACAGCAACTTGAGAGCCTCATTTATGGATACATATAAAGGGGTTTTCTGAGCGTTGTTTACCTCTTGATAATAATTACGAGAATGGATGACATAAAAGGGTTTTATATGGCTCATTCCTTTAAGCCAAATGCCCTAAAACCAGGACATGTTTATTTGAACAAAGAATAATGGACTGTGAATTTTATCAAAATAGCCCAACTTACAATACATTTACCTCCTTTACAATTTGGCAGACGTAGTTCAAGGTTTATCAAACCGAATTGCATTTATATATATATAATATATATATATACTGCGTATATATACACAGTATATATATACATATACATATATATATATATATATATACTGCGTGTATATATATATATATTATATATATACCTATATATATATATATATCATATATATATATATATATATATAAAATGTGTATATGTATATATATTATATATATACCTATATATATATATATATATAATATATATATACAGTATATATATATATGTATACATATATATGTATATATATAAATACATATATATATATATATATATATATATAAATACAGTATATATATATATATATATATAAATACAGTATATATATAAATATATATATATATATATAAATACAGTATATATATAAATATATATATATATAAATACAGTATATATATATATATATATATATATTCAATTATATATGTTTCTGTATAGCCAAGGATTCGAACCTATGATAGATAGAAACCGATGTAAACATCAGACTTTCTGCCCACTAAGGTGTACAGAGAAAAATTGATTCCAACTTTATCGAATCAAGGATCTATACATAAAATCAAAATCAACCTATCGCCACCTCTAGCTTATAGCTGACAGGTGAAATACCGCCCGTGCAGAAAGAAACGCACATACAAATAAAGAAGAATGTCATCTCTATATTTCCTTCTATGCAGCACATTCAGTCATGCCATTTAACCCAAATTCAAATTTAAATTACAGAAGCCATGTTAATTTCAACTCTTTTCATACCGTTATTATATGGTCAATTTTTATGCCAGTCAATCTCATTGACAAAAGCCATTGAATGTACACATGCAATTTTCACGTATATGTGGCCCTCTGGGGTCCAATAAATATGTGTTGTCACTAAATAAAGTTAGTTATTCTAGAGATCATCATATATTCTCGCTTCCTTCATTTCTGTTACATTGGTCATCTACAAAGATCCTCGAACACCCACCCTGCCTCCCAGATCACCACTTTGTCTACCATAACCTCCAAGTGTCCACCATCGACCCCAATTCTTCTCTTTTATGCAGCTAGTGAAATTCAAACCCTTCATCTGTAGAAACGAGTTTGTCTGGTTCGACGTACCAAAGTTCAGTTCTGCATCATGGGTTTGACCAGCTTAAGCAGCAGAGCAGACTATGTCTGTTAGAAATAATCTCTCGAACAGGGAATGATTATGGATGTATCAAGATATTGCAAACATATGATGTTATGAGTACTAATAGCATTCACAGACCTAAAGAACCAAGTTAGAGCATTTCAAAAATTAGTTTTCTGATACGTAGAAACAATGTAACAATATCCTCCCTGCAATCCCTGATGACACCTTCCAATAAATCTCTGATGACTTTATTAGCATGATATGATGCCATCAAATCATACCTCCTGAAGCCAAGGTTGTTCAGCTTCTCAACAACCATCAAGTGATCAAAAGATATCGATGACCCTCAGAAAAAAGATCAGTTTTGCTCACCTTCAGCCTGCTGCAGACTGTTCTCCTCATAAAGTGAACCTACTTTGAGCCCATTGGGTACAATGCCTGCCAGAACCTGTGCTAACTTCCTTTCCTGATGCTGATACCTTGTCCATGAAGGACCTAATGAACCAAGTCAAAGCCCTTATGGACAGCCACTTCACCCCCTTCAAGAACTCCATCAATAACTGTAGTGGAAGTGAATGCTGTAGGATATCAACGCCCTCCTAACAACATGCCTGGACAGTGATATAGTCGCTGACCACCCACCTATGCTGTCCTATGCATGTCCCTCAACCAACATCCTCAACAGCAGCTGGAAGACACCCTTTGCCTTAGTTGTGCCACCATCACTCTAGATTCAGAGCTGCTGCTTAGAAATATGCTACCAGATGTCAATGGTCAAAATAAAATGTTTCAGTAGACCTCCCTAATTACACAATCTCTTGTTTGCAGGATTCAGTATCTAATGTGCACTTTCTGGAAGATACTGGTGGCTGCCGTTCCCTATTAAGGGTGTTACCACGTCATTCCAAGACTATCTGCAGTCCACCTGATGACCGCCAATGAATCGGTTTATCCCCACCCACGGTTATGAGACGCTGACACTGTCGTTTAGGGCCACCCAGTACTGGTAGAATTTCATCCTTGTCAACATTACAATGCCTTTCGAAGGGTCAGATTTCCTCACTCATTTAAAATACATGATCACTAAGTCAATGTCAGCTCTTATTTGTCCACACCATTATCACATGTTCCCACCAATGCCTAAGCCTACCTCCTTCCTTTACACTTTATGCCCCGCTGTCTTCCACCTAGAATTATGCCAGATACCCATGGTTTCCATCGAACACAGTATCTATCACCATATCAAAAAGATGGGAACCCTAGTGTTTGCAAGATTCAAATGTTTGTCCACAGACCATATAACAGGTGCTAAATGCACATTTGTCGAAATTAAAGTGATGGGCCTTTCTAAAAAGGCTTCAAGCCCATGGCCGTTACCCTTGCAAATCTTCCTGAAGAATAAAGGATCAATAAACCCTTGTGAGGATTATGGGCATCTTAACATCAGACAGAGCCAGACCACTAAAACTTCCACAACATTGCTGCCATCACCACTCAACTTCATAATGTTAAAATTATTTTCGACCCTTCACCTCCTGAAAGGGTGCCCATGAACCTAGAAAACATTCCTAATGCTGCCATCACCACCTTCTTGGAGCATATACTTTCAATTACTCTAGATTATTCATAATGCCTGGGCCACCTTTCAACAACTCATGGATGGCATCTTAGAGACCTCCACAATCTGTGCATGCTATGTAAATGACATACTAATATCGTAACCTTAAAACACCACCAACTACATCACCTACACATTATATAACCTCGACTGCCTTGTAGCGAGAGTTTGAGTGAATGCACATTATTTGTGGGTGGGTGTGTGTGTGTGTGTGGGTGTGTATGTATGTATGTATATGTGTGTATATATATATATATATATATATATATATATATATATATATATATACACATATATACATATGTATATCAACATATATATATATATACACATATATATACACATATATACATATATATACACACACACACATATATATATATATATATATATATATATATATAGATAGATAGATATAAATATATATTCTTTATATATACATACATACATACATACATATATATAATATTATATAAAATATAAATATATACCAGTACATATATAAATTACTGTGCTACGCGGTATATCTTAGCAATTCATGTTTGCCAACGTTGGAGTAACGAGAACTTTGGGTATGGAGGGAATGCCACCCTAAATTTTGATGAAGCTGACAGCACGGATTGGGTTTAAGGCAATAGACAAGAAGTCTTTTTGGCTTCTATTCCTGATGCCTGGCGGATGATCTTGCTGGAATCAGTATGGACCGGTAGGTGTCACTTGCCTTAGTTAGATAGGCACTGCGCATCACAAGGAACTGGCTACCCTTTCATGAATTTAGCCAATGAATCCTTGATGGATTTAATAAGTCTATGAAAAGCAAAAATGACAGAATGGCCCCAAAGTCCCTAGCGTAGCAGGGGGCTAAGAATCTCCTGGTTTATAAATACTAAATAAAAAATGAAAATTGGTAATTGGAATTTCAGAGCCATGAATCAGATTGGGAAGTTAGAGCAAGTGGAGAAAAAATATTTTGGATATCTTAGCCCTAAGTGAAACACGTTGTAAGGGGATTGGTAAAGAAATTTTTGACCAAGGAAATATATATATCTATATATATCTACTCAGAAAGAACAGATGGAGTTGGAAGAGAAGGGGGTAGGAATGATGATGACACCAAAAGAAGAAAAGGCATTAACGGAATGGAGAGCTGTATATAGTAGACTGTTACTTGCAAAGTTTAAATCAAAACAATGCAATATGAGTATTATAGTTTACTATGCAATCAACAAATGATTCCCCTTAAGAAAGGAAAGATTAATACTATGAAAAACTGCAGTGTGTAATAAATGAGATCCCAGAGAGAGATATGATAATTGTGATTGTTGATTTTAATGCTAAAGTTGGAAGGAATAATCAAAGTATAGAGAATGAGATGGTAGTTGAGGGTCTTAGCGTAGTTGCAAAGGAAACTGGGGCACATTTTATAATTTTTTTTTTTTTTTTTTTTTCAGCAAACAATCTTTTTACTGTAGGTATTCTTTTCCAGCACAAGGAGATCCACAAATATACAGGGACTTCACCATGTGGCAATTACAAAAATCAAATAGATCAAATAGCCATTAATAAGGAGAGGAGGAGGACTGAGAAATGTAAGAAGCTATAGAGTTGCAAATATTGATAATGATCACCAGCTCCTCATTGCCACATTGCAATAAAACTGAAAGCACCCAACAGAAAGGTAGATAGAATACCTAAGTTTGACATAACTGAGTTTCTAGAAGATGGACAGAGAGAAACCTTTACAATTGAATGTAGGAATCAATTTGCAGTCTTAGACTTTGAGAGAAGAATAACAGATAATTAATGAAGAATGATGTGATATTAAGCAACATATATCAGTCAGTTGGTAGTGAAGTTTTGGGACATACAGTTACAAAGAGGAAACCATGGATATCAAATGATACTTAGGATAATATAAAAAGAAAAAGATAGAAATTGATTGTTGAAAGTTTTCGAGGAAGTAACAAAAATTACAAGGTAGGACATGTTAGGTATTCCTGGAATGACGAGAGAATATTTAGATAGGAAAGTAGATAAAGCTGACAAAGCTATGAATTCAGGGAGTGGCTATGGTGAAAGATTTGCTCATAGAATTATTGATGAAATCTCTACTGTGGCAAAGAAGAAGAGGCATATACTCATCAAAAAGAGAGATGGACCTGTAATACAACAGAAGATGAAGAAAGGCAACGTTGGATGGAACACTTTAGAGAGGTTATGAATAGGAGATATGAAGGGAATGATTTGATTACTATACCTGAAGCTGAGGACCACCTTGATGTGCCCATGAATGAATTCAGTGTGTTTGAAGCCGAAGCTACCATTAAAATAACTAGAGAGATGGAAAACCCCAGGATACGATGGAATAACTGCTAAGATGATATTGGCCGAAAATTAAATGACTCCCAGAATATTTACAAGATTAATTAGTAGAATGTGGCGTGAAGAGGCAAATCTTGATGAATGGGAGCTAGGAGTGTTGGTGAAAATGGCAAAAATGGATCTAACATATTGCAATAATTACAGAGGAATTACACTTACATCAGTTGTCATGAAAATGTATATTATGCTGCTCATTCTAAAGACGGGGGAGAGATAGAGGGATGGAAAGCTGAGAAATGAACAAGCAGGATTTAGAAAAAGTAGAAGTAGTACTGACCAAATTTTTATTTTAGGACACAAGGTACAGCATTGCGTAGAATACAGAAA
>NC_090725.1:272952812-273030312 GCF_036898095.1 Palaemon carinicauda
TATATATATTTATAATATATATATATATATATATATATTTATATATATATATATATATATATAAATATATATTATATATATAACATATATATATATATATATATATATATATATATATATATATATATATATATATATATTCAAATTAGATAAACATTGAAATAACACTAAAATCAATTCAACCTTTCAACCATGAAGAAAGAACACCTTGAATAATCCATCAAAACTTAAACGACCATCTAATCAGCAAACAAGCTATCTCCGCTAAACCCTTCAGCGTTAAATGTCATAAACGTAAACTAGCTAATCGGACCAGCACCAAACAAATATTTGTACCGCATTAAATCGACATCACACTAAGGAATGATGCATAACAAAAGGCCTTGTAAATACTGCATCATTAGAGGCATACAGTGTTCTACATTTCGAATGAATTCCTGCAACTTTCCCGTTAAGAAAATTTTCATATTTTGAATAAGTGACTTCTAAAAAATATAATTTAAGGCTCGATGACCGAGGTTAAATTTTTTTCCCTTATTGCATCATGAACATTAGCAGAACCTCTTCAAATATCAAGAGTCATTCTTTTTTAGCCATCTGGCTTGCCTACTTAAATATGTTACTGTACCACATTATAATATTCTCCATTGTACTTACCGATTGTGGGAACAGCCACACACGTTGCCTGAAAAAAAAAGAAAAAAAAACTATTAGAGATCACAGAAACTACTCTGAATATATTTTTCGAATATTTTTTATCGAAAATGTGTGATGTTAAGATAACTCTTAGAGGAGTTCTTCGTAAGACATTTGCCATAATTACTGTGTGCGAATTATTTACATCAGTAAATCCCTTTCCTTACTGGCTGCACAAAAATAATTTCATTGTAGCTGAATGAAAGGGCACTAACCATGTCCAGGCTGCCTGAATTTATGGGCAGTAATTGTCTCTAGGTAGCATTCAAACGAAATGGACGATTCTTTCTGCCTTTGATGGTATTGTGCCACCCATTTTACTGACCTCAAAGGAGCCCAACACCCATTTTAAATTTCCATATATCAAACGCTACTCATTTTTGTAAATACGTCTGTCTACCAACGAGAACCTTGTGTTTATATGTTTCCCGTTAGCTATTCATAAATCTTATTCTAAAAAATATCACCCAACATGCCATAAACCCAGCTTCTACTAAAACTTTTAACTATTATTTTACAACCAAATAATTATAGGAATACTAAAGTTCTAGAACGTCTTAAAATGCAATTAAAAAAGCTTTACCTCAAAGTCGTTATTGTAGAAACTTAAACAAACTGGCAATGGATAAAAAAAAATAGTGAATCAGATAGTTATTCCCGAGCAAAATACAGCAGCATATTGGTGAATTTGGCTGCAATGTCTAATGGGGCAAATTCGTTTTCGTTGTTACCATTGCCTGTTTTGGGCAATCTTAGAAAGCTGTGACAAGGTTGACAGCGCGTTTATAACATATATAAATTAAATCGGGGCCTCACATATCACAATTAAGGATTATTTTTTTGGAATAGTTTATCTAAAATATCTGAATAAGCTGAAGAAAATATTCTCTGGTGTCGTTATCCTGTTATATTTAAAGGGCCCGTCGAGTTGGAAGGTACTCAAGATTTTTAATTATTAACCCACAATTACTTAAATGAATAGAAATAGAATGGTAACTATTTTTAATGTAAATAAAATAGGGTCAAAAAGTATAAATGAGTTAATACATTTGTAATTCAAAGTCCTATGAATAGTAAAAAGTGAAATGATTAATATACGTTAATTACACAATTCATTCATGCAAATATATTATGATGTATATACAATATTATAAATTGCCAATTTTTCAAAGTATACTTGCTATTAAAGAAAAAAAATAACAATTTCAAAGTTGTTCAGGCTCTGCACATGCATATGAACACAAACCGCTTCTCAGTTTCGAACTCAGTCCTTTGGTGCAGTTTTTTTTTTTTTTTTAAATTGGTCTGTGACTCTCACGATGTAGCCTACTGGTTGACCCCAAACGCCTCCAAAAATATAATTTTCCCCTTCCAAATTAATTAGCTGCGTGAGCATCTTGGAAACTAGACGAAATTATCGTGACCTTACTTGTAACTAATTCTTCTTCCAGAGCATGTTTTCTCTTCAATCATGTTTCTTTGCATCTAGACTTGGTTATTTAAGATATAAATGTTGTTACTAAAACTTATTTAACAGTTCAGTCTAGGTTATGCCCCAATCACTTTGTGTAAAATTTTCAGCCCTTAGTCAAAAATTACACTTTTATATCCATCAATTATCTAAACATTTTATACAATTCATGCAATATGACATTGGGGAAGTTTGCAATATTAAACTTGCAGATACATAATCATAGCCAACTACTGATGGAGTACCTCCCATCTATGCATATCGGTAATTTACTTACCAACTTTAAATTAGCTTCCATTGTTATCCACATTTCCACTGTAAACACTTACACAACTCCCAACACCACTCCCGATCACGAGGGAAATAACACTGAACTAAGAAAACGGCGAAGTTTTGACGAGTGACGTCACGGTCATTTGAGAAATTTCTGTACTGGTGCTAAACCAGAACTTTTAACAGTAAACTGCAAGACTGATAGCGTGCTGCTATTTGGGCAGATGACAAATATCTTGAATAGTGGAACAAATCATTCCGGGAAATTAGAATAAAGTCTGTCAAAAAAAGTAACAATAATGTTTTAAGCATGTAAACAACCCGCGGAAAAGACGGAAGCACTTAGGAATTTAATATCCAAATTATTGTGATTTTCTCTACTTCTATTTTTTTTTATAAAACGAATCAAGTATTGTTCAAGAATTTAATTATAAAGTGATATGGTATCATCGGCAGCATAACAGCCACTGTATTCGAGAAGGCCTTGTTAAACCCAAGTAGTCATTTCATTTGATGATCTAGATTCGCACATTTAGTGAATCACAGGGGGAAGTGTGTAAAACATGAGGGGTAGCATGAAAACTTGCTGGCTTCATCCAACTATTTACAAATGACAAGAGAATGCCGGATGGGTGAATGGTTGACAGCGGCAAGGTCTAGGACAGCGATGAAATGCAAAATCGTTATCTTACCACATGGCGGCTTCGCTGTCGTTAGCACCCTTAAATATGAACCAATGACGTCAAAATCCAACTCTCCCAAGGACAACGCAAGGTTTCTTTCCTTTGAATAAACAAAATATCTCGGGAACTTAAAGGTATTTGGAAACAACAAAATCTAGGCCCCTGGCTCAGAGAGAACACATTTGCCAGAGTCAAGATTCAAAACGAGATAACGCTTTTCAAGTTTCTAAAGTCAAATACCACTGTGAGTAATATTATGATAGGAGCTTTTAGTATGTGGTTAGACCAGACTACCTTTACTTATCAATTTTTCTAATATGTATGATTTATCTGTTAGTTTTGAACCGTTAACTAACCCTTCATGCTGATAACTTGCAACTGATCAAATACATTTGGTATTGTTACGTATCTCCTCGAACGGCATGGTTGGTTTTGTGCAAGTGCAACCACACACGCACAATATATATATATATATATATATATATATATATATATATATATATATATATATATATATATATATATATATATATATATATATATATATATATATAAAATATCATCTATTACTAATCAAATGCGTGGAAAGAGCCTCGACATCTTCGACTTGCGTTTGTTTATAGTCTTTCTATGCCAGTCCACACCCGGAAATTTTCTTAGCTCGTCAATCCATTGTCTTTGATGCCTTCCCCTGCTTCGTTGGCAATCTCTATGGACCCATTCTGTTGTTCTCAATGCCCATCTATTATCTGTCATTCTCATTATGTATCCTGCCATTGTCCATTTTTTTCTTTTACATATTACAATGTCCTCTACTTTAATTTTTTTCATATCCATGACTCTCTTTGTCTGTCTCTTAGTGTTATTCCCACCCCGATTCTTTCCCTAGCTCTTTTGATTGTAACTAGCTTATGATTTAAGGCTTTAGTAAGGCTCAAAGTTTCTAATGCGTAAGCTAGGACCATCTGATTGAATATTTTCCTTGTAGAGGAAGTGGTCTTTTACCAAAAATTCCCCATCCCATGCTTACTCTTCGTTTGATATCGGTCTCGTGCCCTGTTCTAAGTATGTAGATTCATCATTTCCTCCTACGCCTATTGACGCAAGGGGCCTCGGTTAGATTTCGCCAGTCGTCTCTATCTTGAGCTCCTACTTCCCGCTTCATTAACAATCTCTATAGCTTCGTCAATAACCTTTATATGGTGTCTCTGCATTTTCATCGAACATTATCTTAGTTTTACTCAAATTCATTTTCAGTCCTACATTTCTGCTATCTCTAATCAAATTTTCTATCATCTTTTTCAATTCCGCCCATGATTCACTAAACAGAACTCTTGGGGTGGAGTTTTCTTGCTTGAGGGTACACTGAGGCACACTATTTTGACTTATTTCTCTTCCTCTTATTTTTTTCTAAGTTTTTATAGTTTATATATGAAAGCTCTAGTTTAATGTTTTTACTGTTCTTAAAATATTTTATTTTGATTTTCATTACTTCTCTTGTAGTTTCTTTATTTTCTTGTTTCCTTTCCTCACAGAGCTATTTTTTCCCTGTTTGAGCTCTTGGGCTTATAACATCTTTCTTTTCCAACTAGGATTGTAGCTTAGCTTATAATGATAATAATAATAATAATAATAATAATAATAATAATAATAATAATACTCTGCACATCTTAAGTTGCTAAGCTTTCCCGTTAATATTAATTCCTACATTTTCCCAATCTAAATTCTTAGAAACTTCTTATAGGCATACTTTGAATAATTTAGGAGCTCCAAGGGTCTCCCTGTCTAGCTCCTTTCTCAATTGGAATTTTCTCACTATCTTTACGTAGTTTTAGGATTGATGCACTTCCTGTAAAGCTATTTTCAAGTGTTTTAACACAAGATTCTTCTGTTCCTTGTCTTTGAACGGTTTTCATTACGAGTAAAGTTTTGACAGAATCAAAAGCTTTCTTAGTCTGTAAATGTCTTACATGCTGGTTTGCAATAAGATGATTTTTCCATTAGTTGGTTAATTAAATTAATATGGTCAGTTGTTGAATACCCACTTCTAAAGCCTGCCTGCTATCTCGGTTGATTGAAGTCTAGCTGTCTTTCTATCCTCTTAGTAGTAGTAGTAGTAGTAGTAGTAGTAGTAGTAGTAGTAGTTGCTATTGATGAATATGTTGTTTTTAATGATGATGTGACACAGTGACGTCTGCGTGTGTGTGTGTGTGCGTGTTTGTGTGAGTAAGAGATTATCCCATTGGGTCTCTCTCTCTCTCTCTCTCTCTCTCTCTCTCTCTCTCTCTCTCTCTCTCTCTCTCTCTCAATAGCAAAATTACTAATTACAAATTTCATAAGTTGTCTAATGGTTAATTACTAGGTTGAAAATCCCTACAAAATTCGTAATAAATTTTACCTAAAATCTATACCCTTAATTTTAGTTTTACTGATATAAAAATTGTTTTTAATTTTGTTATATTATCAACTGTAAAAAATAATGGTTAATTACTAATTTTAAAATAATTAAAAATTTCGTACTAAATATTACATACAGACAGTGCACTTAATTTTACTTTTACTGATATAAAATTATGTTTTTCATTTTGTTATATTATCAACTGGAAAAGAGACATTTTAGTTTTGTAAAATCAGAAAATATATACAATTAAATGTACTCAAAATTTGTTTTAATTTCCATTAACATTTCAGTAAGTAGTAATAAAAAAATACCAATAAGCATATACATAATATCATACGCTTTTATACTTAAGTTGTATATATATTCTATGGACAATTAAGAACAGATTCCTGAATGAGCCCCCTAAAAACATCAGCAATTTATGAAGAATTCTTTATATAATACTGTGCAGTGAGAGCTACTTTCACTAACATTACGTATTTACGATTACATATAATCAAATATTAAATGACGGAATGTCACACCACCTAAAAAGTCAACAGAAAACAAACCCGAGGCTTTGCAAGTGAACAGCAAGATAGGAAAAGATTAAAGAGAGAGAAAGTAAAGTGCACATGAGTGTACTCTCATCATCTCATGCAGATAACTCGAGTAAAGGGGTAGTGGAATACCTTAGTGCAGTGGCTATGGCTCTCCTATACTTGAAAGTGGTTAAAAACCAGAGTAGCATTAACAAAAATGAGTCATAAAAACAATTCATAAAAAAATACATCCCGGGATGACATGAAACTTTATCCCGGAATCCTGGGACAAAGACATCTTCCCATAATGGGAAACCCCTAGTATATACGTATGTACGCGCACGCGCGTTGGTGGATGGGTGAATACGCGTGTTTGTGTGTGTGTGCTTGTGTATGTACCGTATTTTTTTCATATCAAGCCGGTTATCCTCCACGAAACGTTGAAGAAAATATGCCACAATACTTCAACTACAACTCGAGCTCGTGGGTTAAATTCAATCCATAAAGCACTAGGCCGGGTCGATGTGTACTTTTATCGTGGCCAGAGCAATGAGAAACTTGATCTTCCTCATTCCTGTTTTACTGAGGCTAAACTAACTAGTTTAACTTTTCGATCTCGTGAAATTAAAAGCTCTCTTGATGGAACTTGATATTTATGGAGGTGTAGACCCAAATGGTATTTTTCCTTTGATTTTTATAAAGACTGCAGATTTCTTAGATCCAAAGTTATCTGTTATTTTGAGCAAGATGTTCTTTTAGCACTTGTTTGATAATTGGTAATGTTACTCCATTATGTAAATGTGTTTGTAGTAGCTCAAGTCCAGCTGATTACCGCCAAATTTCCATAACTCCTATATCATATAAAGTTTTTGAATGTCTTTCGCAAAACGACTACATAGGTTTGTTGAAGGTAATCATGTTCCCTAATTTGTAATTTGCCTTTCATAAAGGCCTTGGAGCAAGTGATACCCTTCTTATAATCGCCAATGCTGTACAGAGATCCCTTCCTTGTGGTCAGGAAGTTCTATGATTGGCCTTGATTTTAGTGCTGCCTTAGACCAAGTTAATCATGAGGTCCTTGTTTTTAAAATCAAGTAGTTGGGAGTGGGTGGGTCTTTTCTTAGCATCATTATTGAATTTTTAAGAAATAGATCACAAAGAGATGTTGTTGATGGGCACCATGGTGTGTATAGGAATGTGATATCTGGTGTTCCTCAGGGTAGCGTTCTTGGCCCATTACTTTTCATAATATATAGGCTACACATGATATGTGGTTTGGCCTGGAGAGCACGCTCGTTGCACATGCAGATAATGCTACTCTCTTTGCATCAATTCCATCTCCTGAATATAGATCTAGCTAAAATTGGCGCATGAAGCAAATTATGGGGCATGAAGTTGAATCCTAAGAAAACTCAAAATATGATTGCAAGAAGGTCGAGGATAGTGGCTCAACATCCGGATCTCACCATTGATAATGTTTCTATAACTCTGTATGACTTTTAAAATTTTATGCGTGATTCTCGACAGCAAGTTTACTTTTGGGAAACACATTCGGTCCGCATCTTCTTCAATTGCACAAAAAGTGTTTTAATATTTTCATTCTACATTGTTTCGAGTATTGTTCTCCTGTTTTGTCTTCAGCTGCGGATTCTCATCTTAATTTGTTGAACAGGAACTTACGATCTATTAAATTTCTTATTCCTGATCTAGATATTAATCTTTGGCATCGTCGTTCAATTAGTTTGTTATGCATGTTGCATAAGATTTTTCTTGATTCTAACCATCCATTATATTCAGATCTTTCCGGACAGTACCATCCTGGTCGTAATAATATGTACGCAGATAAATCTAATAGTCTTGACTTCTCCATCATGAGGTTCAATACTACACAGTAATTATAATAATATTTCTTTAGTTTTTTTCAATATCATTCCTCTAATTCAGAGGAATTTTGAGTGAAGAATAGAAGAATGTACAAATTAATAGTTCATGATGATATTGAAAGAAAGAATAAGAATACTTGTAATTCTTTGATAATAATACTGCCATGATGAAGCCAGTGATAACAGTTGAACATAAAAACCATTTCTTTCAAAATCATTAAGTAATGTACAGTATACATGTTATTTTTTATGATCCCTATAACTGATCATATAATGAATATTGAAAGACTAACAAAGCCACTTTATAGCTAGAATTATATCAGTGGGAAATCAAAAAATTTTATACCGACTATATCAAAAAAATAATTCACCAATCTGTTACTAAGCAATAAAGTAAGTGAAAAAAACATAAAAATATTTGATTCGCAGTATCTATATAAAGTCATCTTCACAATCCCTCTCTATCATTTCTGGTGTAAAGTTAGTTTCATTGTTAAAAGCTCCTCATTCCCTAAACATACACAAATTTCTGTATATTGTAAATTATTTGCTAAGCATTTGCATGGGAAATTTCATAAACTTTTTACAAAATTACACCTGATTAGATGAAGGATAATATTAGGAGCACAAGGCAAATCACAGACATTTAGCGATATTTGTCCATTAATTATGAACAATCCATGACCCGGGGAATGGGAGTGTTGGTTTGCCTCAATATCCATATTCCATATCATGGCCTGATAATTTCCTCTCTTAACTGCAGGTACTAGAGCACTTTTAGTGGGCGGTAGCTTTACCCAGGGTATTTGTTTCTTTGCAAACATACATAAACGAAGTTCTGTTATTTTATCTATACTTGGCCATGGTTTATAGACTTGACAAATAAATCTATCAAGTTCCTGTATATCTCCATCAAAGATTTCTCCACTTGGTCTAAGTGTTTCCAGGGCTTCCTTAGTTGCTATATTAAATGCCTTCCAATAAGAGTTTTCCCTTACCAAACAAGGCACCAGTTGTGTCACAGCCTGAAAGACCGCCCGGTAATATTTTGCAAATATTCAGTTATTTTTTTTCAGTTTTTCTAATTACATGGCCCACATATCTATGTAATGGATGGTTTCTAGTTTTAGCTCTGTTACAAAAGAAACTAGAGGACCTCCGCGAAGACAACTTATTTCTCAACCTTTTGTTCGATCTTGACCTTGACCTTAACATGTATTAATTTGGCGTGGGTTTTCATACTCAATTATGAACCAAGTTTGAAGTTTCTGTGACAACGATGTCCAAACTTATGGCTAATTCCGTGAATTGGACATATTGCTAGACCGCAACCTTTCAAAATTTAATAATTTCCAGCAATTTCCATGACAGTTAATTCCTGCAAGTTTCATTACTCTACGATTAAAATTGTGGCCAAAAGCTGTTCACAAACAAACAAATTACAAACACATAACCTCCTCCCAACTTCGTTGGCGGAAGTAACAAGCCGTTTTGAGTGAAACCTGGATCTTGTTCAAACACTCTGAGGCAATACTGCTGCCACCCTCTTCATTTACTTTATTTTCCCATTTTTTGGCTATTTCTCTTGGGGTTTTTCTAGCATTACTTTGTGGGTACATTTTCATAGCAAGAAGGAATGAAACTATCACCAAACCTGCCTCATGTTACATATGCTCCCATATTACTAATACCAAACGCTGTGGACGCATAATCTCCTTGAAACTGCATAGTGCCAGAACCTCACAAAGTATATTAAATACTTAGTTAAACAGTTTTTTTTTAACGCAATTACGCTTGTCATTTGCATTTTCGCGCTTTATGAATGGAATGAGGATAGGCCTATATACAGTAGATAAGTACGACACTAAACATTGATTCCCAACAAAAACATGACAATTATTTTAACAACATTAGCACCTTCATCTTATTGAAAGTTACAATAAGTTGTTGAAAGTTTCTGTACCATTTGGAACTTTCCTTTGGTAACTCCAGTTGGAACTAGGTGTCCATTTTTTTATGGAAATAACGCAACACTTCTCTGCACGGAGTCACCCAGTATGAGTTTGGCTGTGTTTATATTGTGTGTATTTCATTGCGCCCGTCCTAAACCAGACTAGTTTCGGTCACAGGTGTGTATTTGCTCCATTGCACGAGTAGCCTGGGATTTTGTGAAACTTCGTGATTAATAACGTGTTAATACTGATGAGGTAAAATATATCATCACTGAGCCCAAGTTAATCATCGGTAACTTATGATTTAAAGTGCTTAGCCTAGTGTTTTCATTCCAATAGGAAATGATGCACTGATTTCCTTTCTCCAAGTAATATGCTAATATTCACCAACTCCCATCAAATCTGAAACAATGTATGAAAAGAATGAGGAAAAAATTGGAATAATTTTGTTTAAATTAAATTTCAAACACTTGAGTGACGTCCTAAGTTTGCCAACCAAGCGCTCTAAGTCAACAATTATTTACCTTTGCACCGTTCAGAGATATTTGATAATTTAACACGATGTCTATGGTTATAAGTGATTTTTACTATATAAAAAGTAAAACTCACTTTCCTTCGATGAGCAAGGACACTGCATCCTAGGTTAGGCGTTACATGTAAAACGTGTTTTTTCTTATTTGTTTCTTGCGCCGATGACGCATTTAAATGTGAATGTTTCTCATGGATGTGATACAGTAGGCCTAGGCCCGTTTTAAACAAATATTTCGGTTAGTATACTCAATCATTACTTACCTACTCCAGTTCTGAGAGTGGTACATTTCCTCTTGCTTTTTCCTATCGAGGATTATAGATCCTACCAACGAAATTGGCGTCGGATCTTGAATTGGAATTGCCGAACACAGTTACAACTTTAATGGCGGCCGCGGACTGAGGTTTGAAACTGAAAGTTTCGAAAAGATAGGTATTGAAGTCTTGAAGACTGAAGTGAAGACCTCGTCCTATTTGGGAAGTTATAGTTTCTGATACAATATACGTATACAGAATACCAACTGTTATACAGATTTTTAACGCATTTACGCTCGTCACTTACTTCTACACGCTTTATGAATGGACAAGTGTCGACAAGTACGAAAATGAACACCGATTCCCAACAAAAACAAAATAGCAATAGTTTTAACATTAGCACCTTTACCTTATTGAAACTTACAATAAGTTAGTGTAAGTTTATGTTTCATTTCGAACTTTCTGTTGGTAATTCCAGTCGGAGGAACTTATTGTCCATTTTTTATGGAAATAACGCAACGCTTCTCTACAGTATACCGAGTTACCCAGTAAGATAATACCAGTATGAGTTTGGCTGTGTTTACGTTATGTGTATCTCATTGAGCTCTTCCTAAACCAGACCAGTTTCGGTTACAGGTGTGTTTTTGCTGCATTGTGAAGCTGTTAGTAATTAATAAGGCGTTAATTACCCGGATGTGGTAAATATATTATCTATGAGCCCAAGTTGATCATTGGTAACTAACGATTAAAATGCATGAGCCTAGTGTTTTCACTCGAATAGAAAATGATGCCGTGATTTCTTTACTCCAAGTATTAAGCTAATATTCATGAACTCCCCTCAAATGTAAAACAATGTTTCAAAAGAATGAGGAATAAATGAAATAATTTTGTTTAAATCAAACACTTGGTGACTTACGTCCTAAGTTAGCCAACCTAGCGCACCGGTCGACAATTCTTTACCCTTGCACCGTTCAGAGATATTTGATAATTTAACACAATGTCTATAGTTAAAAGTAATTTTAAGTAAATAAAAAGCAAAGCAAACTTTCCCTCGATGAGCGAGGACACTGCATCCTAGGTTGGGCATTACATGTAAAACTTTCCTTTTTTTTTCTTGCGCCTAAAGGCTATTTTACCTAATAATAATACAGAGTAGGCCTACCCTATAAGTCTGCATAAGGATGATTCAACTCTTTATCAACAAAGTTGTCAATTTTTTTTCACTATAACTAATTACAGTTTCATTATTGTTATGGACGGGAAAAGCTTAACTACTAATAATAAAAACAGGCATTTCCTTTTCTTAAGAAAAACTCCTGTTTTCTTCGTTAATCAATCAATCAATCAATCGTAAATGACACGTTTTCATAGAAAAAAAACCACACACAGGCCTACTCTGTACCGAAATGTTTTCCCGTTTGTAACTATAATTTTACCTTAATTAATAATTAGCGAGATAGAATTTTGGTGAAAACGCTGAGGATTCATAGATAGCATAATGAGTCAATGGCCCATAGAATGTACCCACCAGTAGGCCTAGGACCGTATGAACCAAATATTTCGGTTAGTATAATCAATCATTACTTACCTACTCCAGTACTGCGAGGAGTACATTTCCTCTTGCCTTTTCCTATCGAGAATTATAGATCCTACCAACGAAACTGGCGTCGGATCAGGAATTTGAATTGCCGAACACAGTTCCAACTTTAATTGCGGCCGCGGACTGACGAATGTAACAATGAAACTGGTAGTTTCGAAAAGATAGGTATTGAAGTCTTGAAGACTGATGTGAAGACCTCATCCTACCTAGGAACTTATATTTTCTGATACAATATACCTATATAGAATTAAATGTCAAATTTAAATTAGCCTTTACTTGACATTTGGTGTTTAATTATGTTTGTATGATAATGTGACTTTTGCTAAATGGGTGAAATTCAACTTCTTTCGAAAAATGAACAATAGCTGCAAATATCCTGTCATGGCTTTACACTAGGAAGTGTTGGATCTAAAAATCTGAAAAATATTTTTTTAATATATTCTCTCTCTCTCTCTCTCTCTCTCTCTCTCTCTCTCTCTCTCTCTCTCTCTCTCTCTCTCTCTCTCTCTCTCTCTCTCTCTCTCTCTCATTTGCAGTGACAGCTTTTAGAAAAGAATAATTGTTTTTATTGTACAGGTTTTTGTTATAGAACACACACACACACACATTATATATATATATATATATATATATATATATATATATATATATATATATATATATATATACGCATGAGTCTCTGTGTAACACAACTATATTATTATTGTTTTATTGTTGAATATACAGCTGGATACAGGAATTCCTGGTACACCTCACTCTGAGGAAGTACACCCCACAGACCACTGATGCCATCTCTCCCCACCTACAGGATCTGTTGGTTACATGAGTAGTAATGTTGTGCCAGTCACTGCCCGAGTCCATTTCTTCAGGGTGAAGTGTACCACCTAATGTTCTTGAGCAGCCCATCAAACCAGGGTCTTACCTTGCCATGTTCACCCCCAATTAATGTTGTTAATGAATTAACATTGAACTGAAATTTTTTTTAATATACTTGTTACATATGAATTTACATAGAATACCGTATAATGAGATGTTTTTATGAATCATTACTGTATAATCCATACTCTTGTTTTATCATGGTACTGCAAAGATATGTAATTTCAATAGATGAAAAATGCTTTATAAAATTGCAGTTTACAATGACGCTACAATTTTATTAATATTTTGTGTTTGTGTGTGTGTGTGTGTGTGTGTGTGTGCAAATTTCAGTATACATTGATGCTACAATGGAACTTTTTGATAAGACTCTGCTACTCTACTATAATTATTGTGCAGTACTATGTAGCTTAATATTAGATATTTTGTAGAAATTTCACCCTATATCAGTAATAGCCTATTTTCTTAACCCTTTTGTTAAGCAATTATATCACTGTAAATTTTTGGTATAACATTGTTCCCATTCTCATTATATGTTAGTGTACAGTTATAGTATACAGTACAGTATAGGAGAACTAAATGTGGTGTAATGTTACTTAAGCATCAATATTCTGGCTTGTAGCATTAAACTAAAATGGAACATATTCCACTGGTTCATTGAAATAGGTGGCTTTAATTAGATTTCACATTATTAATGAAAATTAATGCATACGTTAACTGTAGCTTGTAAATAGTGTAATCATGGTCTTCTGAAAGCAAAGCAGTGTTGAATTTTATTTAATAGTAAATATAAATAAGGCATGGTATGCTATATCAATTACAAAATGTACAGTATTGTATAGCTCAAACTAATAATCCTATTCGTAAGATATTTAGATAATGAAATATTGAGAGTGGTAATACTGAAGTAGGCTATAAGCGAAGATAGACATGGCAAACTCGTGGCTTGGTAATATAAGTACTGTACAGTACTATCCTAAGCTCAAACCAAAGTACAGTACTTGTATTTTCCTAATTTAGTTTTACTATATACTGGAGAAGCAAAGAGTGAGATCTAGTTGTGGGTTATACTGTGGCAAGTCAATATTCACAGATGCTAAAGACATTCAAAGATTATTGTAATCCTAATACTAAGAATATTAGGTATCCAGATTTGATTCCCAAGCTTTTTGTTAATTCCATTGGAATTTAAGGCATCTTTGTAGTTGGGTGGGAGAGACCAGGTGTAAGATTTCAAAAATTATGCCTGAAAAACCACATTTGAAAGAGAAATAAACACAAGAACATCGCCTAATATAAGGTTCCCCACCCTAACCTAACGTAGGGGCAGTATCCTTACCGCCTTGCCTGCCGAGGGCTATGCCCCCTACAATCCCCAACCATAGACTGCCATATCCATGGCTTATCCCATGACAGTCTCAACCCTGTGTTTGCTTTCCAACTGGCTTCACACCTGCCAAGAAAACACTAAATCCTAATACCGTATTTTGTAAATTGTAAAACTAGCTTTATATCATATTTCAGACCAAGATAAACAACATTTTCCACATAAAGAAAATTTATTTGACAAATAATAAGAAATTTTACGCTTGTCCCAGCGAACTACATATTTTTTCAAGAATGTGGAACTATTTTCTAGATCTAGAAGTCTGGGTACCTGGACATAGTCCTTCATTTCTGATGGAAGTGTGTTGGGGTTTTACAGTTTAATACAGTACTGTATGTATAATAGGCTCCCCAGGCCTAGATAAGAGTAGGGGTCCTCAAAAGGCAAATTTTTAGGTTTCATAATGCTACATCCAGCATGAATATTTTTGCAACAACGAGAAACTTTGTTATTAACAGAGTTATTCTATTTATAACGGTAAAGCTTTTTCATGGTTATTGATGATTAAATACTGTACTAAAATGTACATTCTCTTCATTACAATTTTTTAGTTCTCTTGTTTCATGGCTACATGTATAAAAATTTCTATTTTAGTTTAGGTAAAATGTTAAGCTATAGTTTTCCAAATTTGTTTTCAATGTATATAGAAATACCTGAACATGTACTGTTTTTCAATTAAATTATTGTTAAATTTTTGTTTCAGGGAATGATTGCTCATTATCTGTTACCTTGTATCAATCAGCAACAAGTTGAATTCTCTCTGGAAATGTGTTTAACTCTATGAATGCCAGAAACATTCATTTGTGGGTTGTACTCTCATACCTTTCGCAAGCCTAACAAATATCAGTGAATAGCCCTACATGTATTGAGATCATAACCAAGGTAAGTCCTCATAGTGATACTAATATTAATAATTAATGTAAAGTACAGTAGTTAGAGTAAAAAAAGGTAAGAATTTTTTATTTCCATCATATGGATATTAAAGTCGACCATTCGTCTTGGATGAATCTTCCCTTATCAACTCGCTTCCACTTTGAAGTGTGTTGCTTGAAAGGTAGTGGCTTGGTCTGGGTGGCTGGTTATTCTGTTACTGATTAAGCACACGTCTGTAAGATTTTGCTTTCATAATCATCTGGTCTTGTAACCCCAGTGAATGTAAGAATCCCTGAATACTTGCTTCCCTAGGGCAGTTCCTAACCTAACAACTCACTGCCCATTGCCTTTGTGCAGTTCACTAACACACTAAGTACAGTACTGCCTAGTATTGATTTTACTTGGCTTATATCAGAGTAGAAGTACTGTATTGTAATAATGAATGAACACATTTCACACATTTCAATAAGTGTACAGTACATGCGCGCATACGTACTATGTACTGAACACAGTAAGGCTACAGTACGGTACAATACACATACAGTACGATATGTATCATTAGTCATCGGGACACTTCTAACAACAAAATGCTGTTATTCCTATCAAATATAACACTTGCTAATACTGTAGTGTATATTACTGTAATATACGTACAGTACTATTACTACAGTACATACAGCTTGATTAGCTAAGGTAACACTTGTACTGTACTGTAAGTGTTCACTGTTTATGGTAGGACGAATCGCATCATTTGACAACTTACTGTATATGTTACCTACATTTACATATTATAGAGGACAGTAGTATATATGTAAAGTACTGTACAGTACAGTATAGTGGGTAAACAATACTATACATTACTGTGATAATGTTGTGTACAGTATGTATACCATGATAGTTTAATTTCATTAAGTGTACACATTTTATAGAAAGACCACTAACCATTTTTGTACGAAGTTCAACATAGTCTTGAAGCATGTTGCAACCCCTGATGTATCGCCTCTTGTGCAGTACTGTAGGGAATCACAAATCTACAGTACATTACCTGGTAAATATATACACTGTACAGGAGTATGCACTATGCAAATACAGTACAGTACATAGCTGTGAAAAAAATACATTCATTAGTCAAAGTGTTTTGATAATGTAGGTTACGGTAAATAAAAAGTGCAGCAGCATGCACTGGTCATGTATGCTTGGTACATACCGTACTTTGGTGAAAATACAAAAGAACGGTACGGACTGATCATGTAAGCTCAGTCCGTATCGTACTCTTGTACAAATACAAAAGTAGGGTACAAACTGATCATTTATGTACAGTAAGTACCCTATTTACAAATATATTTTTCATAATATTACATATATTTACAAAACTTTAACACTACAGTTAGTCCTCGCTTTTTACAGGATCATTCTTTGTAATTTCGCCAGTTAGCGACACAGAGAACCGTATAAACTATTAAATAAAAAATCACATCTTCGTGAGTTCACAAGAATTACTCTTGTGGCGGCTTAACAATTTCAAACAGCCGCTCTCTTTTGCACCGGGCTTACTTTTCCCCACTTACCTCTCTGCCCAACGCAACATCCCAGCTCATGCTGACTCAGCCTCAGTCTTGCATTGTTTCTCGTTGCGTGTGCATCTCCTGCTTTGGTCCTTTATGAGCAGAATCATGTTTTCATGTAAAAAATTAAACGGATTTTGAGCGAAGCGAAAAATCTATTTTTGGGTGAGATAGCCATGACGTCCTGATGGAAGGTTCCTTCAGTAGCTTCCTAGGGTATATTTAACTACAGGGATATTCCCAGAGAATTAAACTAAAGGTTATCACAGAATTCTAACTTCTGGTGCGAGTACCCTAAAGGTTTCCCTCTAGGATATCGTATATCAACAGGGGACGCATGTATTAACACGTCACATAGCTATCTGCACCCCATATAGAGTTAACACTTCGATATGAAGGTGGAGAATAACTGGGGAGCCGTTCCACAGTTACACTCGTCCGTGGCTGCTTTTGGTACTCGAAACGTAAACAAACGGGCGCCATTGCTAAATGACGTCACGTCCGTCCTCATCCTGAGGCCAGCTTCTTGCTAATCTCCATGATACAGCAGGACAGGGCGGGGCCTGAAAGGCTGGACTAGAATAGACGGGAGGGTCCATCAGGACGTCATGGCTATCTCACCCAAATATAGATTTTTCGCTTCCCTCAAAATCCTTTTTTTGGGCTCAAGCCATGACATCCTGATGGAAGTGTACCAGAGAATTAATGTTTCGTGGAAATTTTCCCCTTTTTATGCAAGTGCCAAGGGCTTCGAATAGAGGTATGTAATGTGTCCTCGCTAGAGTTTCCGTGGGGATCCAGCTTCCTGCCCCACTGGCAGAGAAGTCCCGGTGGACCATACCAATACAGTATCTCGAAGTGATCATTGAAGGGCTACTCACCCTGCGGAGAGTTCGTGCAGGACTCGGAGACAAGACAGAAGGTTAATATTCGGGTAGGAATATTATCAAGCATAGGTAAGTGATAAATAGTCACTACGCTCCTTGGAGGAGAGATCAATCTGGTCTCGAAGGCAGGACGAAGGTAAGTATTCAGGTAGGAATATTACACAGCATGAGTGAGTATACAATACAAGTAAATTTATATTATTCTTCTCATTCAAAAGGAAGGGGTTAAATGAAACTATGACAATCATATATTTCATAAAAATAATAGGAGCGGAGAGAGACGCACATGTAATGAAATAGACATTTTATTTCATAGATTGCAGATTATTGTGATAACAATTGCAATAATAAGTGTAAAGTTGATTTACAATAATAAAGAATAATGTACATAGAAAATAAAAGACTTCAATCTTGAATCTGAAAGAAATTTCACTTTTAGAAACACAAGTTCCAGAGGAACGTCAGTCTTTTTCAAAGAAAAACACATCATGCCCTAGAGCATGTGGCACTCATGTGAAGTCTATGACATTTCACCTTGATAAGAACAGTCTATTAGAAACACTAAGTGTCCATGAAATCACTATGTATCACAAGATGGTCAACACAGGCACCCGTAGAGTTAAAGTCCCAAGTAACTCGCTGTTCTATGCAGAGTTAAACGGCAGGTTTCATAACACTACCTGCGGCTACCACGAAATGTTTAACTTCATGCACTTGCTTCGCATAGTGCTTGAAGAAAACGCGCGACGATTTCCACCCTGTGAAGCTCTTGAGGCTTTCGAAATCCATGCTCTGGAAGAAATTCAGAAAAGACGCGACTTTTCTAGGATCATGACCTGTGGGTGTACTGTCAGGATCCGCTCTGCGAATGAAGTAGGTGATTTTCGCTCTTACAGTAGTTGTTTCAGTGACAGGTCACTACCCGATGTTTCTCCTTTGAAGAGTTGTCCTCCACCGAAGTCTGAAGTTCTTCGAAGATAGACCTTAAGACTCTCCACTGGGCATAGAGAGACATCTTCCTTCAGGGGGCAGATTCTCCAAGGGCCCCATCTCTTGGTGGGTAGTTCATTCTTTGCGAGAAACGTCGGATCAGGGAAGAGGGTAAGTTCTCTGTATCTGGGAACAGGATATGACCCTCGTCTCTTGACAATGCCACTATTTCGCTCACTCGGGCTCCCGAGGCGAGAGCAAAAAGGAAGATAACTTTTTGAGTCAAATCTTTTAGAGGGCACGAATCGTTGTCCAGGTTAGAGGCAAAATGGAGCACCTTGTCCAGGGACCAGGAGATAGGTTTTGGCGGAGGTGCTGGGCGTTGTCTAGCACATGCCTTTGGTAGTTTATTGAAGATATCGCTGGACAGATCAATCTGGAAAGCGTACAGTAGTGGTCTAGTCAAAGCCGATTTGCAGGTGGAAATCGTGTTGGCTGTTAAGCCTTGTCCATGAAGGTGAATGAAGAAGGACATGCAAAAATCAATGGTGATTTCCGTAGGATTTTTTGCTTTGACAAACGAGACCCACTTTCTCCAGGAAGATTCGTATTGCCGTCGTGTGGATTCAGTCTTGTATTCCTCGAGGAAGTCTAGACTTTTCTTCGAGATTCCAAAACTTTTCTTTGCGGCCAGGGAGAGAAAATCATGAGATGAAGGTCCCTGACTTTCAGTGATGAAGCGAATACAGTCGACTTCTGTACTTGTTGAGAGAGAACTGGGCCCGGTAGGGGGATCAGCGTGGGCTGCAGCTCCAGGACCAGAGGGTACCAATTGCTCCGGGGCCACTTGGGAGCCACTAGGGCCGCTGTCCCTTTGAAGGTTCTCAGTTTGGAGAGGACTTTCAGCAGAAGGTTGGTGGGAGGGAACAGGTATATCCTGGACCATCTGTTCCAATCCAGTGACATGGCATCCACTGCTTCTGCCTTGGGGTCCTGGTACGGGGCCACATATCGAGGAAGTTGATTGTTGTCGCTCGTTGCGAAGAGATCAATCTGAAGTTCCGGGACTTGGTGAGAGATGAAGGAGAATGTTCTTGCGTCTAGAGACCATTCCGACTCTATTGGGCTTGTCCGTGATAGAGCGTCCGCCGTCACGTTGCGGAATCCTTGTAGGTGAACTGCAGACAGGTGCCATTTCTTCTTTTCTGCCAGACGAAAGATCGGAAGAAGTACCTGATTTATCTGGGGCGATCTCGAGCCCTGACGATTGAGACATCTGACTTCTACCGAGTTGTCCAGAATCAGACGGATGTGGATCGAGGGAGGCGGGGAGAGTTTCTTCAGTGTGAGAAGAACCGCCATGGCCTCCAAGATGTTGATGTGAAACGTCTTGAATAGGGGAGACCATGTTCCCTGAACCTGTCGTTGGTGGGAGTGACCTCCCCAACCCTCCAGTGAAGCGTCCGTGTGGATGTTGATCGATGGAGGCGGGTGTTGAAGAGGAATGGACCTTTTCAGGGCCTTTTCTTCCGACCACGGCTTTAATAGTAAGCGAAGTCTGTTTGGAAGCCGTCTCTTGAGGTCTCTTCGAGCGATGGATGCGAAACGTCTCCAGACTCCCGCGGCATCCTTTAGCTGTGCGCGAAGCACTGGGTTTGTCACAGAGGCGAACTGTAGAGAGCCGAGAACTTGTTCCTGCTGTCGTCTTGAGATCCGTTTGGATTTCAGAAGTCTTCTGACAGACCCTGCTATTTCCTTCCTTTTCTTCTGCGGGATGGAAAGGCGGTGTGACTGAAGATCCCAATGGATTCCCAACCATTGGAACTTCTGAGCTGGAGAGAGGCGAGATTTCTCGGTGTTTATCTTGAATCCCAGATGCTCTAGGAACTGGGTGACTTTGTTGCAGGCTCTTACACAATCTTCGGGCGATGTCGCCCAGACTAGCCAGTCGTCTAGGTAGGCCATCACTTGGACGCCGCGAAGGTGGAGCTGTTGGACGATGGCGTCTGCCAGCTTGGTGAAGATCCGTGGAGCCACGTTGAGCCCGAAGGGCATGGCCCTGAAGGCGTAACTTTTCCTTTGGAGTCGAAATCCTAGGTAGGAGGAAGCGTGATGATTCATTGGAACGTGCCAGTAGGCATCCGCCAGGTCTATGGAGACCATATAGGCCCTTTGAGGCAGAAGGGTCCTTATTTGTTGCAGAGTCAGCATCTTGAACTTGTTGTTCGCAATGAACTTGTTGAGAGGGGATAAGTCTAGAATGACTCTGAGTTTGTCGGAGTCCTTCTTGGGAATGCAAAATAGTCTCCCTTTGAACCTGGTTGACTTTACCCTCCTGATCACCTTCTTGTTCAAGAGTTCTAGGACGTATTCTTCCAGGAGGGGGGTTGACTGTTGGAAGAATTGCTGGAAGGCTGGGGGTTGTTGCGTCCAGCTCCAGACTAGTCCCTTCTTGACGATGCTGTGTGCCCAGGGATCGAAGGTCCAACGATCCTGGAATTGGCGGAGTCTTCCTCCCACCGGAAGCACTTCATTGCTTCTGGTGTCCCGAGGGTTTGCCACCTCGGCCGCTAGCTGCCCTTCCTCCTCTGCCTCTGGAGGGGCGGCGAGACGAATCTCTGCCGGAACCTCTGTTTGAGCCTCTACCTCTGGGACGAAAGGTAGTAGCATGTTGCTCAAATGCAGGGGTAAAGACCGGTGACTGCGACACCACCGGTTGGGGGACCAACTGAAAGGTCTGCTGTGGGTGTGCGGCCACTTGGGGAGTAGCGGAACCCGGAAACTGCCGTCTCTGTTGACGTTGCTGGGGTTTTGGCTTCTGAGACTTCCTCTTAGGTTGAGGGCCATCGTCCTGAGAGGATTTCCTTTTTCTCGACATGCCCCACTTGTGGAGAAGGTTCCTGTTCTCCGTGGCGGCCTTGTCTGCAATCTCTTTCACCAGGGAGGAGGGAAAGAGATATTTACCCCAGATATTGGAGGAAATCAGCCTCCGGGGTTCGTGTTTTACCGTCGCGCTGGCAAACACGAATTCACGACAGGCTCTGCGAGCCTTAGTGAAGCTATACAGGTCCTTAGTCACCGTTGCCAAGTGTGTTTTGGCTAGGACCATGTAAAAGTCCTGGACTCTAATGTCCCTGGCCATAAGTTCAAGCTGTACCTGGAGGGACAGCAATGCGGCAAGCCTCTCCTTCGTATCCTGTTCCCTACAAAGGAGGTGATCATTTAGCCTTGGGAGGTCCTCATTGAACTGACGACCGGCTACATCAGGCTCTAACTTCCCCACCGTGAAGGTTGACTGGACGTCTTTCCAGTGCCTATCATCGGGAGGAACGGTAAGGGAGAAGGGTCTGCACTCCTCCAGTGCAGGGCAAGGTTTCCCTTCCTCCACTGCCTTTAGGACCGCCGTGGAGGCCTTTTCGATAAAGGGGAAAGTCGCAGCATTCGGCGCAACGAAGGTTGGGTGCTTCTTACTGAGCGCCGGCATCTTGGAGTTGGTGAAACCCCTACTCTTCACCACATTGGCTAGCATAGCCTGGGCCTTCGCGAGATCGAACACGATTACTTCCTTCGGTTCGGTCTCTTCCTTTGAGGCTGGTTCGGACCTGAGCCGGACGTAACAGTCCGGATAAGCCTCGAAGTTCGGGAAGAATTCCACTTCTTCCAACAAGATAGAGCCAACCTTCTCACTGATGAAGATCTTACCAGTCGTGATCGGCATATGCTCGGCATATCTCCATGGGTTAGTATCCGAGCAAGAGGGGAGGTCCTTAACCGAAATCCGTTTCGGTTGTTTAAAGTTAACTAGGGTAGACCGGAATTGCTCCTGGGTCTCTCGAAGTTTTCTTTCCATGAGGGCTTCAAGCATCTTGAAGACCTCCTGAGTGCCCGATGGAAGAGGGTCTGGGGTGGCGGAAGTCGAAGGAACAGGTTCCTCGGACGGTGCAGGAGTCGCTGCGGGAGTAAGAGTGGGAGCGACCTCGGACCCCGAATCAGGATATTCCACCTGATCTTCCTCATAGTCGAGTTCCTCGCCCATGAGGTTCTTCTCCGTCTCTTCCGACACTTCCGACATACGTTCCACGTTATCGGAATCCAAGTGGCACTCATGCATGGACTGGGCCATGACGATATCAGGTTCCACCACGAGCTGGACGGTGGGGATCTGATCACTTGGGATCACAGAGTCTTTGGATGCCTTTGGAAACAGCAAGGCCCTCAAATCTTCGCTGGCGAGATACGGTCTAGTGGCGTTCTTCTGGAAGCCACGCACCCACTTGCGTAGCTTCTCTCGAGCGTTGTCCCTTGCCTCCGCTGAAGGAGGGTCGTCGAACGCCTCGGCCAAACGACTCTTGCAGACTGTACAGTGCTGCGGGTCCCAGTATTTCAGGTCGCCTCTCTTGGCGGCGCAGGGGGCGTGGGTCCGGCACGCCTTGTGCCCGTAGAAGTCCGGGCGCTTCACTCCACAGAAGTTGCTTTCGCACTTCATATACTCCTCCTGTAAAAGAAAGAGATCATGAGTACATGGAAGGCATAAGAATGACTTACATTACTCTAAAATTAAGATAACTTAATCTAAATTTTTAAGCATTAAAATAATTCATAAGGTATTATAATGCCTAAGAGTAGAGAGCGGGAAAGGAAGTAGATAGACACATACTTGTGAATCCCGCCCAGTCAGTTACCGTAACCTTATTAGTAGGCAATTTCTTTTGTGGCCAAAGGTCACAAAACGGAAATCCATATGGATAAGCCGTGGTGGGTAGAAGCTAAGCCTCTAGCAGAAATTGCCCGCGAGGTGTAGCAGGGACTGAGACCACTCAGATCCCTGGGTAGAAGGGGAGTAGAAGAAAACCCCTTATTAGATATAGGTTCCGGCAATCGGCTGCACTAAGACACACAGAGTATGCTGGAATATTGTAATGTGCAATCAGACAGCACAGCCACAATTTTAAAGGTAAGACAATACCTATATGTGGAAGTGGCTAAGCCATCTGGCTGCAGTATGTTGGCTGTCGGCATATTGTCGGCAGGTATGAGAAGGGGTGCATGTCCCTTAACGTCTCCAGGGGGTGCCGGCAGACCGACGGCACGCCGGAGGCCGGTCCTGCAGGGTGGAAGGCATCAAGACACACATTGAGTATCTAAAATATAATACCATCGTGGCGACCGCCGCTGTGCCGTCGCCGGCAGGAGGCGGCGGCTCCGGCAGCCGACGGCTGACGGCCTGGTGAGCTTGGATCAATTCATAAGATAGATATGTATATGGTTGTATACCTAGACCGCCGGCAATCAATGCCGGCACGCCGGTGGCCGGCACGGAGGGTCGGCCAGCTGTCACTAGGTAAAATGGTGGGTGGGACGTCGGCTGTATGCCGACGGGAGGCGGCAGCCTCCGGCACACGGAAGGCTGACATCTTAGAGGGGGGAGGGCATCTTATGAAAGAATGTCACCAGAGGTAAAGGCTGTATCGCCGGCGGTGGAGGCGGCAAGGGACCGGCACCAGGATAGACGGAGAGAAAGGTAAGGAGGAATGGAAGGGGTAAGATCACATACTCCTCCGGCATCCCTCCGGAGAGAGTGCACTCATGAAAGGAGTAAATACTCCTAGCATCCGGCAGCAGGGGGCCGGCAGTCGGCTGGGTGCCTGGGGTAACCCAAGGGAGGGTTAGAGGGCACTCAAGAAGGGGGAAACCCCCGCTGGCCGGACCAAAGCGGCCAGCTCAGCAGGAGAACAAGTTAGCCCTACCACTCCACCCAAGGGAGGAGTTGTAGGACTAAGGACAGAGGTGTATAGGCAAGCCTACACCAAAGGGATAGGTGGGGAGGGAGAAGATGAGGGGTCTTTCTATAGGGGAGACTCTGTACAAGAACGGCCACCAAGGAGAGGGAGAACGCTCCCTAACCTAGTTTAGGTAACCAGAATGAGAACGGTACAGGAGTACCGTCTCAAACTATAAAAGAACAGAATCAACCCCCAGAGCTTAACCTAGAGAAGGAGGGTTAACTCCTAGGCTAGGTAAGCTGAAAGACACATCGCAAGTTGCAGGGAGGGAGGAGTAACCCAACCAGGTGCAACTGAAGAAGGGCAGAGCCGTTCCTTATTTCTCGGTCACGACCCTAAGGGGGGATCATTCCCTTAGGGTAGACAGAGAAGCGATAAATACTCTGTTTGTAGACAAGATTCCCCTATATAGAAGGGGAAGCAGGGCCACACAGAGGGAATGCCCGCAGGCAGGGGATTAGGGAGCATATAGGGGTTCCTACATTAGGTTAGGGTGGAAAGATACGCAATCAACCCGGTCCCCTATATGGTCCCCGAAGGCGAAAACACTTACATCACAGTTAATAGTATGTTTAATAATGCCACAATCTTCATAACTTAACCTAGGAACACTGGTATATATCATGCATGAACACAAGCACTAGGCTATCCAGCCTAGGGGCTAAGCTAGCGATCTAGAATGGGGTCGAACGGCGACCGAGTCAGACGAGCGCTAAAACACGATATAAGTAATTCCTAGCTATGAAGACCAAATAACTAATAATATTAATTAGTTAAGTGACCAGATAAGGCTGTTCTGGCTAACAAAATAAAGCATGCGATATGAACAGCGACGCCATAAAATGGCGCGTCCGGGATCGGCACAGCTCTGCCACAAAACACAAAATTTTACGAAAAGTAGAAGTTACTTTACGGCTAGAGCTTATTTAAACAATACTGGGACCTGGTACTCAACTTTCCAGAAGAAGGCGAGGCTGAAGGTAACGACATAACGGCGATGTAAGCAGATGAAAATCGCACTCAAGGAAAATCCGACCAAAGCAAGGAGCTACAGGCTGAAGGATGAGGACGGACGTGACGTCATTTAGCAATGGCGCCCGTTTGTTTACGTTTCGATTACCAAAAGCAGCCACGGACGAGTGTAACTGTGGAACGGCTCTCCAGTTATTGTCCACCTTCATATCGAAGTGTTAACTCTATATGGGGTGCAGATAGCTATGTGGCGTGTTAATACATGCGTCCCCTGTTGATATACGATATCCTAGAGGGAAACCTTTAGGGTACTCGCACCAGAAGTTAGAATTCTGTGATAACCTTTAGTTTAATTCTCTGGGAATATCCCTGTAGTTAAATATACCCTAGGAAGCTACTGAAGGAACCTTCCATCAGGACGTCATGGCTTGAGCCCAAAAATGTATTTGTATACAGTGGTACAAACTCCTGTAGCCTGTAGTGTTTATTTTTACCGGGAATTGTACTGTATGTGTAATTCCCTATAGTACTGCACAAGAGATAATGCATCGGGAGTTGCGTCATGCTTTAAGACTGCTACGTAGAATTTGATATGAAAATGGTAAGTGTTCTTTGTAGAGAATATGTATACTTACTTAATCTTAAATGAAATATCATTGTATACATATTGTACAGTACCGTATTACAGTAATGTACAGTATATTATTGTTTATTAATTATTGTGACTCCATTCTTCTCAAGGGTTAATTGACAGAGACAGGCGCGAATTCGTAGTTAATAAACATTCTGAATGATATGTATACAATTTAAGATTAATTAAGTGTCCATATTTTATGCTACGACCACCAACTATTTTCATATGAAGTTCTACACTGCAATCTTGATGCATGACGCTTTTCTTGAGGTGTTGTCTTTTGCAAAGTACTGTATGGAATCTGACCATCTACAGTGACCCGGTAATAATATTTACATATGTACAGTAAAAGTACACTGGTATGGAAAAAAATATAATCATTAGTAAACGTGTAGGCCTATAGTAAACGTGTAGGCCTATAAGTGCAGTATTTTTATAAGCAGAAAATACAAAAGAACAGTAGGTACAGACTCATTCGGTACCCACATACTGTACCGTAGTTTTGTAAACAAATAAAACAAAAGTACTGTACAGCTATAGTTAAGAAACAGTCTAGTTAATACTCTTCTGTACAATACGTATACAATTTAAGATTAACTAAGTGTAATATACGTTTATGCAACGACCACTAACCATTTTTGTACAAAGTTCTACGTGCAATCTTAAATCATAGCACAATTCCTGGTGCGACTGCAGGGACTCTGACATCTACAGCAACCCAGTAATAATATTTACGCATGTAGGCCTACAGTAAAAGTACAGTACATAACTGTGGAAAAAAATGTAATCATGGACAAGGGTAGTATTTTTATAAACAAAATACAAAAAAATGGTAGGTACGGACGTGTATATAAAATGATCATGTATGTACAGTACCTTACTCAAAAATATATTTCTGGGCTTGAACCTGTGCCGGCCAGTGAATAAGCTCCTATTAGCACTTATTCTTAGGTAATTTACTGCTAAATATACCAGAGAAAAAATGTAAAGGAGTGCTAGGTTGCTAGGTTAACTAGCTCGCTCACCTATTGGTGTCGGTATGGAATTGGGCGTATAATCCAGAGGTCCCGCACTATTTAGATTCATCCACGACAAAGACCCCAATAGAGGAGAGCCGTTCAACCTCACTCGGCACCACCAACTCTGCATCCGCTCAGAACCCAACTCCTTTTTAGCACGCCTGTGTGGTAACCCGCTTGTTTGTGCTCTCGTATTTTTGCCTTATTTTTCGTGGATTATGGCTTCTACATCGGTTTCCCAGGAGACACCGTCTAAGTTAAGTACCAAGCTATGTTTTGCTGTGTTTTGAGCAATCTAGATCGTTTAATATTTAAGTTATAAGAGTTTATTCTCTTCGATCATCTCGGTCTTGCTCGATTCCGCTTACGGTTGGTACTCCTGTTTTGAGAGCTTTTAGTTTCACTCGCGGTGTTACTAAGTGTATTATTTTTATTATTAGTTTAAATTTTATATGTTTTATTGTGGATATTCATTATTTAGCGTTTAGAACCCTTGTGGTTCGTATTTAGGGCCGATATCAGATTACGTATCGTAGATGGCTTGCCGACCTTCGTTACTGGGCGGCAATTTTTATTATATAAGCCATCAGGTTGTTGTCCTTCGGGATTTATTCATTATTTCGCATGCCTTCCCCTAATTTTTTATGTGTATATTTATATTTTTCAACGCTATTACTTTTATAATGAATATTTGTGCTTATTACTCCGTTTGATCTGTTTTGGTAGTGTTTGGGGATCGTCAGTTGGTAGCCCTGCTGCTCCGTATCACGTGATCCTCCCCCAAGCTCCCCCTCTCGCTAGGTTGGTGGCTAGGCTTCTCTCCCCCCTCCCCTAGGGGACCGTTGCCTTCCCTTCTTTCAGAGGGGGTAGTTCAGTGTTTATGGACTTTGTCCTCTCTCCGGGTGTCCCGGCGGTTTCGTCTCTGTCTAGACTGGTTGGCCACCGGTCAACAGAGTAGGATCCCGGTGCACCCTATTTTATGTTCACCTATCACACTTTTATTATGTTATACGAAACCCTCCGGGTTCTGTTGGTGGTTCTTATCTACAGTTCCGCCCCCCTCTTAATTTATAACAGTTACTATGATTATATATGACAGATCACTACCCCGGAGTTCCTATATGTATTAGTTTATGGATGTACTTTTATATCCCGGTCCGGGGCTTAACCTCGCTCCGGGAAATCAGACACCATGTGTGTTAATTCTTTGTTGCATCCTTCTTTATGATCCCGGCTCGACCGGAATGGATAATTATACTCTAGTCTTAAGTTAGACTTATGTTTAGGCCCGGGTCCTCCGGACCCGCCCCTACTTAAGAGTATTACAGTTAAGCTCTAGTCTTAAGTTAGACTTATGTTTAGTCCCGGGTCCTCCGGACCCGCCCCTACTTAAGAGAATTACAGTTTCTCATATACTATTCTTTTTATAGATGGTGCATTGTCAGACGACGGCCTGTGCGGCTGTTCTTCACCAGCCTTGTGGCCATACTATGTGTAGGTCTCACACCCTCTGCGGAGTTCAGCTGGAAGACATCGTAATCTGGCACCCTGATAATTGTATGGTCTGTTTTGACCTTATCACCACCCTTGGATCTGATTCGGTGAGTCCCGTTGGCTATGTTGTCTTTCTAATTATTTTACCTTTATTTGGTATACATACACTATTTAGTAAGATTTCTATGGTCTTGAAGGACCTCCGGGAATCTTCCTTTCGGTAATTCCCACTATTATTTCAGGCATCCCCGGAGCAGAAGACTGCGGCTCGGGCCACACTGAAAGTGTGGGTTGGGGGATTTGCCCGGAACGTGAAATCAAAGCAGCCTTACGTCCTCTCTGAAGACTACTGTGCTATGATCTACCCTAATGCCAAGTCTTCAGCCGCTGTGGCTAGGCATGTTGCGGCACCCATCATTGCCGACATTGATGCCACTATTTTGGGATTCATTGACCAAGAACAAGATCCGTTGGATGCCCCCGGAGATCTGGAAGACAATGTTGCCTCCTTGAACTTGGATGTGGAACCTATGTTGTTGGATGATCCGGATGCAGGTAGGGTGGTAAGTGAGGCAGGTGTTACCGGCGCTGAGATTCCTATCCTCAGCCCCGCTCTTTCTTCTTCATCTGATCTCTCTTCTTTCCATGGTTTTTCTGGGGACCGCGATTCGTCTCACCGATCACACCCGGTTCCCCCCAAAGATAAGTCTAAATCTAGAACTTTGCCAAAAGCTCGTAAGCCCCACAAGGCTTCCCATAGTTCTAAATCAAATACAAACCCGTCATCTAAGGCTTCCGGCTCCTCCTCTAAGTCTCACGACCCGGGAGTACAATCCGCCACTTCTGCTCCTAACCCGGGCCTTTCCGAATCAGCCATGCTTCGCATTGTGTCGGAGATGCAATCTAAGATTGTGTCAGAAATGCAGGCCAAGATGGACACGATGTTCTCTAACATTGGTCAGAGACTTGGGGCATTAGAGCATGGTGCTCCGGAGCGAGTTCAAAGCTCTCTCATCCCGGATGCCTCTAAGCTTCCGCCGTTTACCAAGAATAACCCTTGGCGCATGGCTCTTCATTCCCCATTCTCAGACGGGATGTTAACGTTGGAAGGTCTTGGTACTCGTCCACTAGAGGATTTTGAATTCTTTCCTCCTGGTCTCGCATTTCCATTTCATGGTTATGCCAGGCTTACCGAGGAAGCTCTGGTTCGGCTGGATAAGGTCCCCAAAGAGACCGTCATTTTCCCAAAGGAACAAGCCCAATCTGTTTGGGCTAGGTTCCTAAATGATATAGGTTGCACCAATACCATGTTGACGCCTCATAAAAGTTCTTTCACAATGTTCCTAATGGACAAGAATACCGTGACTCCATGCGTCACTAAGATTGCAGAGCTTGCTTTTCAATACGCTCTGGAGGAGAAGCCCTTGCCTCCCATCCGAGAGGTAGATCCGATCTCCCTCCTTCTTCCTTCAGATAATGAGTGTTGGGACAATGTCCATACCACCTTTACTTCTGGCAAGCTAACAGAGGACTGTGCGTCAGTAATTTTTAGTGAACGGCTTTCCCGTCTCCCGGAATCCCTTATTAAACAGGAGTATGATTCCCGCCTACGTGTTGGTCGAACTTTGAACTTGGCCACTTCTACGGAGTCGATAGCCTTAACTTATGATACTGAGAGTATCTTTAAGTCTCTCAATAAGGCTACTTTGCAGTCGTTATATTTTGACTTATATGACTTTGCTCTTGCTAAACGTAGGTGCCGCAAACACGTCCTGGCTGAGGCGACTATTAGGCACGAGCCGAATAAACTTATCCGGTCCTCTTGTTGGGGTCCAAATCTTTTCCCTGAGGATCTTGTGGAGGAAGTCTTGACAGAGGCTACTAGAGTTAATCAGAGCCTTAAAGCCCGTTGGGGTTTGACTCCTAAACGGAAATATGATCCCGCAAGTTACCAAGCCCGGGGTAGGAAGAAGCTCCGCCCGTATACCTCCACTCAGTTCCGGCAACACCAGAGTAGCTCGTCTGTTTTCCGGCAGCCTCTCCCTCCATCTCCTGCTGTTCCTGCACAGCCTTCCACCTCTCAGGCTCCTTCCTCGGACGACTACGTCACCGTTCTGCTCCCTAAGAGCCAGCTTCCCGGTGCCTCCACCACCTCTCCAGCCTTTAACCAATCTTATGAGGCTCAAGGCTCTTCCCAGGGTTATAACAGAGGTAGAGGCTACCACCGTGGTTCATACCAGAACAGAGGTAGAGGTAGATTCTTTCGCAAGGGAAAGAACTTCCGAGGCGGACGTGGAGGCAACTCCTCAAGCCAATACTGAGGTGCAGCGGGTAGGGGGGAGGCTTTATGCCTTCCGCGACAAATGGAGGTTCAGTCCCTGGGCTTTCAGTATCATCTCCAAGGGATTGGGGTGGAGTTGGATTCAAGGACCTCCTCCACCGAACAGATTTCATCAACATTCCACTCCGGACCTAGTCGAATTTGTCCAGGACCTGTTACAAAAGAACGCCATACAAGAAACGAAACACCTGAAGTTTCAGGGTCAGCTGTTCAGTGTCCCGAAGAAGGATTCGGACAAGAGAAGAGTGATTCTAGACCTATCCCTTCTCAACTTGTCCATTCAATGCGACAAGTTTCGAATGCTTACCGTCTCGCAGGTGCGGACCTTACTTCCTCGTGGGGCCGTCACCACCTCTATCGATCTTACAGACGCCTATTATCACGTTCCGATAGCGAGACACTTCCGTCCGTATCTGGGCTTCCGCCTAGGAAACAAAAATTACTCCTTCAAGGTGATGCCTTTCGGGCTCAACATCGCCCCAAGGATCTTCACAAAGTTAGCAGAAGTTGCTGTTCAGGAACTCAGAAATCAAGGGATTCAAGTAGTAGCCTACCTGGACGACTGGCTCATTTGGTCAGACACCTCCCAAAATTGCCTAAAAGCCACTCACAAAGTCATCCAATACCTTCAATCTCTAGGCTTCCAGATCAACTTCAAGAAGTCCCGTCTTCTTCCGAAATCAAAGTTCCAATGGCTCGGCCTGCAATGGGATCTTATATCTCACACTCTGTGTCTTCCCAAACCCAAGAGGTTAGAGATTGCAATGAACACCAAACGCTTTCTCAAAGACAAAGTAAGTTCCAGACGACTCCAAGAGAGGATCCTAGGGTCCCTTCAATTTGCTTCAGTGACGGATCTACTTCTGAAAGCAAAATTGAAAGATATCAATCGTGTCTGGCGTTCGAGGGCGAACCGGAAGCTCCGGGACAGGAAAGGCCGCCTTCCTCCCATTCTCCGGGAAAGACTTCTACCTTGGACAAGGGCCAACAATCTGTCAAAGTCAGTTCCCCTTCGATTTCCGCCTCCGAAGTTAATCATTCACACGGACGCATCCCTATCAGGTTGGGGAGGCTATTCTCAGCTCAGGAAAGTTCAAGGTCTTTGGTCTCCCTTATTCCGCCAATTTCACATCAATGTGCTGGAGGCCATGGCAGTTCTTCTAACCCTGAAACGTCTCGCTCCATCCAAGAGACAACACCTTCGTCTGGTTCTCGACAGCGAAGTGGTGGTCCGCTGCCTCAACAGAGGCGGTTCAAAATCAGGGCCTCTGAACCATGTTCTAGTTGCCATATTCTCCCTAGCAGGCTCGAACCGTTGGCATCTTTCAGCTGTCCACCTGGCGGGAGTCCGGAACGTAGTTGCAGACGCCTTGTCCCGGACCTCCCCTCTAGAATCGGAATGGTCACTCGATCTAAAGTCATTCCGGTGGATTCTCTCTCGGGTTCCGGGTCTCCAAGTGGACCTCTTCGCCACGGAGTCCAACCACAAATTGAGAGTATATGTGGCTCCCAATCTAGACCCTCGGGCCTACGCCACAGACGCCATGTCACAGAATTGGGACATCTGGGAAAGGATTTATCTCTTTCCCCCGGTGAATCTTTTACTGAAAGTCCTAGACAAACTGAGATCCTTCAAGGGACGAGTAGCCTTGGTCGCACCCAACTGGCCCAAGAGCAATTGGTACCCTCTCCTGCGAGAGTTGAGACTACATCCTCACCCGATACCCAATCCGGTTCTGTCTCAGATAGTACAAACACGCGTTGTGTACGCTTTCTCAAACATTCAGAGCGCCCTAACTTTATGGACTTCATGAAGTTTGCGGCCATGCATGGTGCCAATATCGATCCTCAAAACACCCTGTTCCTAGAATCAGATAAACGGGATTCCACCATCCGCCAATATGATTCTGCGGTTAAAAAGTTGGCTAAATTTCTGATAGACTCAGACGTACACTGTATGAACTTGAACCTTACAGTCACTTTCTTTAGAACTTTATTAGAATCAGGTCTGGCAGCCAATACTATCACCACTATTAAATCTGCTTTGAAAAAGATTTTCCTAGTGGGTTTTAACATAGACTTAACCGACTCTTTGTTAGCTTCAATTCCGAAAGCCTGTGCCAGACTGAAACCGGTTACTCGTCCTACCCCGGTTACCTGGTTCCTTAATGATGTGCTCAAATTGGCTTCTGATACCATTAACAGGTCTTGTGATTATATTCCCCTTCTCAGGAAAACACTTTTCCTTGTGAGTTTGGCTTCCGGGGCAAGAATTTCTGAACTGGCAGCTTTGTCAAGAGACCCGGGTCATATTGAGTTCCTTCCTTCGGGAGAGGTCCTTCTTTCACCTAACAAATTCTTTTTAGCTAAGAACGAAGACCCTCAGAACAGATGGTCCTCCTGGAAAATTGTTCCCCTCACGCAAGATCCGTCTCTGTGCCCTGTTACTACTCTTAAGTCTTATATATCCCGGACCTCCTCTAACTCCTCCGGGCCTCTATTCGTTAGAGAACAAGGCGGTACCATTACCATTAAAGGGATCAGGCAACAAATTTTGTATTTTATTAAACAAGCTAGCCCTGACTCTTTTCCTCTTGCACATGATATTAGAGCAGTTGCTACTTCGGTGAACTTTTTTCACCACATGAATTTTACGGATCTTTCTAGGTATACAGGGTGGAAGCCACCGTCAGTGTTCAAGAAACACTATCTTAAACATTTGGAAGCCCTTAAATTTCCTACAGTAGCTGCAGGGAGCGTAGTTACCCCCAGGTAACTCACATGTTAATTCCTTGTCATTTTATCTCTCCCCCTTACCTGCCTCATTTATACCCTATTTGTATTCGTTGGTTTCGCACCTGATTACTATTACTATATTTGTAAATTTTTGACTCCTGAGTATCTGTATATATCATCACTCACGGCATTATTATACCTTACCTTTTTTGTCAATTGTTCTACCAAGTGGATTTATGTTCTTTTTAAGGTACCCTATAGCTGTTTTTGGCACCCATCTCTGATTAAAGTAACTTGTGTTTCCCTTATGCTTATGTTTTTTCCTTTATTTTGCAAGTTTGGTGACATTTCTCTTGTATATATTCACTGGCCGGCACAGGTTCAAGCCCAGAAAAGGGATTTTGACGTAGGAAAAATCTATTTCTGGGCGAGGGACCTGTGCCGCCCAGTGAACCCTCCCAGCTCCTCTCCCTTGGAGTCCCCAAACTTTGGGTGCTAAGGAGTTGGGTTCTGAGCGGATGCAGAGTTGGTGGTGCCGAGTGAGGTTGAACGGCTCTCCTCTATTGGGGTCTTTGTCGTGGATGAATCTAAATAGTGCGGGACCTCTGGATTATACGCCCAATTCCATACCGACACCAATAGGTGAGCGAGCTAGTTAACCTAGCAACCTAGCACTCCTTTACATTTTTTCTCTGGTATATTTAGCAGTAAATTACCTAAGAATAAGTGCTAATAGGAGCTTATTCACTGGGCGGCACAGGTCCCTCGCCCAGAAATAGATTTTTCCTACGTCAAAATCCCTTTTTTCATAACATTTACTCTACAAATACATAGTCTATTTAAAAAAATATAACACTATAGTACTTTGTAGCCTACACTCAACAATACTGACCAAAAAATATTCCGCCTAAAGGCACAGTTGATGAGTTGGATGGAGGATATGCCGTTCAGTTGATAATGGGTGAAATGAACGATGAAGGTATGTACAGTAACTGCACGGCACGACACATCTAAGCGGATGAGTCATCATTGCTGTAAGGATAAAGAGATTTAAAGTGGATTAGTACAGGATACTGTACATACATACAGTAATAAAAGTTACAAGTTAAAATAATTAAAAGTTACAGTACAGTACATCTTAATTTAATCTTTAAAAGCTATTTTTTAAACATTAAACTTACCCGGTGGTTATATAAAAATAGCTTTAGTCTCTGACGTCCGGCAGAAATTCAAAACTCGCGGCAATCGCAGATAGAGTAGCCACGTGTACACCAGCGCCCTCTCACGCGAGATACCATTCCATAATTCTTCAGATCTTCTCTGCCGCCATTGCCGGCGACATCGATGGAATTCACTCGTTAATTAACCTGGATTTAGGCAGTTATCTTTGGTGGTGTACTACAATTTTGGTTATTGGCTTTCGCATGTTGGATTTTCCTTTCGGATTCTCTTGAAACTTTATTGATTTGGATTATTTTGATTATTTTGACCCTTGCTTGTTTTGATCTCTCTTATTAACTATTCATAATGGCCGACCCTTCTCCCGCTTATAGAAAGTGTGTGAAAGGGTGTAAGACCCGGCTTCCTAAAGCCGCTGTAGATCCCCACTCAATTTGTGTTAAATGTAGGGGTAAAGTATGTGAGTTGGGGGATCGGTGTGACGAATGTGTTTTGTTGTCTGAGAGTGAGTTGCTGGCTTTTGACCGCTACACTCGTAAACTTCAGAGAGACAAAGTTAGACATAGTTCTTCTCGTTCTAGAGAATTATCCACTTCCCGTGTCATTGAACTTAATCCTTCCCACTACTGTTACCACTGAGCCTACTCTTAAAGACACTATGGTCACGATTCAGGCCCTGGGAATAAGGGTTGAATCGCTCGCTGCGGACAGGAACCAACTTATGTCCGATGTGAATCAATTAAAACGTGTTAATGCGAAAAGTGCAGTTAATGTGTTTAGTGCAGTGGAGGGTGTGTCTGCTCAAACCTGTCGTTCACCTAGCCTTAGACCTCTTCCAAGCTCCCTAACCCCTGGGAGAAGGAATGTCGATCGGCGAAAGGGAACGAGAGGCGTTATCGCTCGAGCAGATGTCCCCTCGAGCGTACCTGTTGTCGCTTCACGGGACGCTCACCCTCACCATGGGAAAGGTGAGGTTAAGATGTTTTCCTCATCTTCGGATGACGCAGCGCACAGCAAGGGCTGGCGTCAAGCCCCCAGATCTCTTAAGAGGAAAATGGATGCAGTAGCCGCAAGCGCCTGGTTGTAGCCATTGGAGCAGTCCAGAGCGTTTCCCTTCGTCTGTAGAAGGTTCTCCTGCTAAACGTCCTGATAGGATGTCAGAATCTGACAAATGTCTAGTTCAGCCTGTTGCGGATCTAGTTCCTGAGTCTGGTATCTCGGTTCATGCTCCGCCGCCACCGTCAGACTGGTTGTCGTCTTCTGGATGCTCGGCGCGTTACTTGAGCGGTGAAGAAGGCGAGTTTGCGGTTGAAGTTACTTCACCTGCGTCACTGCAAGTTGACCCGAATTGGAGCATGCTGCAAGACATGTAGCAGCAGCTCTCCTCTTTTATGCAGACGTATTATCCTGCTGTCAACAAGAAAGTGGTTCGCCAAGATCCCGACCGCCGGGAAACTTCGCAACTTGACGCTAAGCGTCGTAAGGCGGCTAGTCTAGAAGCGCTTGACGACGGACAGCTTCCCAAGCGTCAAGCGGTTAAACATGGCGCTGAACGACGTGATAAGGTTTCTGTGAAACATCGAGATCCTGATCCTCTTGACACCAAACGTCAAGCTACCAGGCGTGACGCCGTGCGTCAACCAACCAAGCGCGACGACGACCGCCATGCAGCTAAACGTGATGCTAAGTGTCAATTGTTCCGTAACCGAAATACAAACCACGCTATTTACAAAGGGTTATTACTTTTAGCGTAGCTGAAATGGCGAGCCATTAGAATTTAACGAGGGTGTATTACCCCCGCGCTAGTTAGCGGGGGGGGTAGGGGAGTGGTAGCTAGCTACCCCTCCTCCCCCTCACACACAGGTGAATACTCACTTTCACTTTTGGCTCGGACTGTGACAGACGTCTCTGTGTCTTGGTCCTCGCTTGGCAGCCATTGTCTGTTTTGTCTTTACTTAATCGCTTACTTTTCTTTTACTCAATATATATGTAAACATGTTTTCATGTTTGTATATATATTTGAGTATAGAAATAAGTAAGTTTCCTTTTCAGATGTGTGTGTGTAGTGTACGATATCTACGTGGAGGCCTCGGCAGTTAGGCCACCACGGCCTAATTTTATGGGTTGCGATCGAGTTTGACTTCGGTCTTTCTCTCTCTCTCTCTCTCTTGAGGTCGTTCACCCTTTTACTATGTTTTACTACTCCCTTGTAGCTTCCTTCCCGTGTGGGTGGGGTTGCTACGCCGTACATTTTGTCTCAATTAGTTTATGAATCTAATTGTAGTTGTTAATTTTTCAGCTTGTAGAACGATTCCTTTCGGGGTTTTCGTTTTTTTCTTTAGTGTTCATTCATTTTTAAATTACATAATTACATAGTTACATAATTATAATTGTTATAATTCTGTTTTGGTTACAGCTCTCCTTCCGCGAGTGTAAGTGGTTGTGAGGGCACGTGCCTGTTGTGTAATTCTTGTTCCTTTTCCTCGGGATTCCTCTTCGGAGCCTTCCCGGGGGAATGAATGTGTACTAATATTATTTGTTTTTATTTTTTTACAGTTACCGATCTAGTTCGTTTCTGTAATATAGCAACGGTGTGAGCTGTCTGGTTGAGTCCTGGGGATTCGGCTGTTGCTGCCTCCCCCCTTGTATTGTCGTCAGGGGCGTGTCTCCTTCTACTGGTAGTACTCCCGTGTCGACGGACAGCTCTCCAGTTCATTTTAGAACAGTCAGGAGGCTTGCCTCCTTGGGCGGATAACTTTCCTTCCGAGGGAAGTTTTTTCCTGTCCAGGCTTGAGCTTTTCCTCTTTTGGGGGGTTCTTCTCTTGCCTTTTTTTCGTGCGACTATGCTCTTGGTGCTGAGCGGTTGCACCTGCAGTTTCGCTCAAGGGGCTGGGCAACTGCAGGAGCTCCTCTTCGGAGGATTGCTCCTTTTAGGTCACTGGCTGACCAGTCTCTTCCACGAAGTGTTTCTCTTTCGTTCGCGAGAGAGTACACTCATAGAGACTCCTCTTCGGAGGTTTCTTCTGTTGCTGTTGCTGTTGGCCTCCCTCGCCGTAAGGCCCTCCGTCCGCCTCGTCGTAAGGGCCTCTCATCTCCCTATAAGGGTGCTTGAGGCGCCTTTTTGAATCTCCGTTTGCAGCCTACAACTTCTTTTTCTCGATCTTCCGTCTTGGTGCAGATAGACAGCAGTCTAATCTCTTCTTCCGACGGGCAACGGTCTTCCCGACGGACAACGGTCTTCCCGACGGACAGCGGTCTTCCGACGGACATCAGTCTCCCGGCGGCCAACGATCCCTTCGGGGCTAAGGGTTGCCCCCACGGGGGTTCTTCCCTTGCGTGTCAGGGTTTCCCTGCGCGCCCTTCTGTTCGTCAGCGCTCTCCTGTTCGTCAGCGCTTTCAAGATGATCTTCCCTGCGGTTCCTGTTACGTGCCCACGTTCGCCCTCGCGATCTAGAACTTCGGTTCAGGTCGGGGTCAAGGACTCTTCTTCTTTGCACAGGCTTCCACGCGTAGCCTTCTGCTCGTCAGCGATCATCAGCTCGTCAGCGATCATCAGCTCGTCAGCGATCATCAGCTCGTCAGCGATCGTCAGCTCGCCAGCGATCGTCAGCTCGCCAGCGATCTCCGGATCGCCCACGTGTGTTACAGCTGGCACGCCAACGTTCTCCAACACTTCTGAAGGAACATGGTTCGCCAGCTACTAGCTCAACTGCGGATGCTGATCGCCATCGCGCGACCCTCAACTGCAGATGCTGATCGCCATCGCGCGACCCTCAACTGCGGATGCTGATCGCCATCGCGCGACCCTCAACTGCGGATGCTGATCGCCATCGCGCGACCCTCAACTGCGGATGCTGATCGCCATCGCGCGACCCTCAACTGCGGATGCTGATCGCCATCGCGCGACCCTCAACTGCGGATGCTGATCGCCATCGCGCGACCCTCAACTGCGGATGCTGATCGCCATCGCGCGACCCTCAACTGCGGATGCTGATCGCCATCGCGCGACCCTCAACTGCGGATGCTGATCGTTATCGCACAACCCTGAACGATCGCCCTCTTGCGGATGCTGATCACCATCGCACCCTTTCACGCGATTATTCACCTGCGCATGCTGCTCGCCATCGCACAACCCTGAACGATTGCCCGCTTACGCATGCTGCTCCTCATCGCACCACCCTGAACGATCGCCCTCTTGCGGATGCTGATCACCATCGCACCCTTTCACGCGATCATTCACCTGCGCATGCTGCTCGCCATCGCACAACCCTGAACGATTGCCCGCTTACGCATGCTGCTCCTCATCGCACCACCCTGAACGATCACCCTCTTGCGGATGCTGATCACCATCGCACCCTTTCACGCGATCATTCACCTGCGCATGCTGCTCGCCATCGCACAACCCTGCACGATTGCCCGCTTACGCATGCTGCTCCTCATCGCACAACCCTGAACGCTCGCCCTCTTGCGGATGCTGATCACCATCGCACCCTATCACGCGATCATTCACCTACACATGCTGCTCGCCATCGCTTACCGCCAGCGATCTTCTTCACCTACGCGGCAGCACGATCCCTCGCCGTCACGCCCATTCGCCTGCGCGCCCGCGCGATCGCTCGCCTGCGCGCCCGCGCGATCGCTCGCCCGCGTGATCGCTCGCCTGCGCGCCCGCGCGATCGCTCGCCTGCGCGCCCTCGCGACCGCTCGCCTGCGCGCCCGCGCGACCACTCGCCTGTGCGCCCGCGCGACCATTCGCCTTTGCGCGACTGTTCGCCCTCGCGCGACCATAGTTCGCGGCGAATTCCACAGCCGGTGGTAGCAGCAGGGACGCGTGCTCCTAGGCGGCACTCGGGATCACCTCCATCCAAGCACAGGTTGGTAGTGCAGGACGAAGACAGGTCAGTACAGCATTCTTCCCACCTTCTTTTCAGGCAGGAACCGTCGTGTCCTCTCCAAAGGATCGCCCGATCCCTTTCACCTTAGCGAGGATTTCGGACTCTGTGTCCTTGGAGCAGCAGACATGGTTTGATCCGCTGGCACGGGCGTTAATGAGGTTTATGAAACCAGCACTCACCGGCCAGGGTAACAAACCAGCGGCTGTCTCTCCTACGCTGAAGAGAAAGAGAGGAGTGGACTTCGTGGTGACTTCCCCCAGGGCGAAGTTGGTTCCCAAGAGGTCGGTCTCGAGGGTCCCCTCTCCTGCACGAGTACTCTCTCCTTCTCCCGCCCTGAAAGGATTTTTGGCGGGGGGGGCTTTCCGTTGAAGATTTCTCCATCGGACAAGGGGTGACTGCTTACCTCTTCCTCTGGGAGCTTACCAGGTTCTTTCCCTCCTCGGTTACGGCCCGAGGTTTGGTTCAAGGAAGCTACAGGAAGATCAAGGGTACTTTCCTCCTCTCGAGCTCAGGCACCTTGGCCTTTCGTCGTTAAGTATCTACTTGCGGACAAGCTCGATGTTGTACCATCTGGACGCGCTGACTGAAGGCTTCATTCGGGTGTCTCATCTGTGGAGGTCAACGACCTCAGACACCCTTCCATCCTTGAGAAGAGTTTTGTCTTTGCCCAAGGACAGAGACTTAGACGTCTGCTGTGCGGAGTAAATCGACTTCCGGTTTTACTCCTCCAAGGCGCTTTCTTCCAGACTCTGCAGGGCTCCAGCTCCCTTTTCTTTCAACCACGTCGGCCTAAGTTATCGGCTACGACAACTGGGACAAGGTGTCCAATTGCAGTTTCCTCCTGTCAGGAACAGATGGCACGGGAGACTCCCCCGGGGGGGGCATAGTCCTAAAAGGAGTTCACGAACTCTAGGATTGCAGGTTTTTTCGCTGGGAGGATGCTTAAGGTTACTCATCCGAATGACAGCTTCCCGATGCCCATTCCCGCACAATCTCTGTGAGTAGCCAAGGATATCGCGCCTGCCGTCTCTGTCAGCGAATTCAGTGTCTCTGAACCTCTATGCCATAGCATCAGCAGAGTTGCCCGGTTGGGCAGAATGATCCATACCTTAGGCGAAGGTCTTCCTTAGGATCATCGACGGCTTCACCCCCGGCCCCCTCAGTCGATCCTTTCTTGTAAGGAAGGATCTGAGAGGGGATGTCCATAGTCGACCTCTCAGCCCTGATCAAGTTTGTCGAACAAACTTCGGCCAGCGTAGACCAGCAGAATCGATCAGACTGGTAACGAGGCGACAGGACTCCTTTAACCCTGGATCGGAAGGACGGGTACTTTCAGTTTCCATTCCATCCATCTTCCAGGGTGCTCGTCGAATTCAGCCTAAACTGCAAGTATTCCTGCTTATGATGCAGTGTGGCTATCCCGCCGTGGCATAGCAGGTTTGTTTCCCCAGAGAACTCTCCCTGCCTTCCTCTTGGCCGCTCAGGTACAGACTTCCGCCTCCTCTGCTGTTTGGAGGGCTGGTCAACTCCGGTAGGCTCGGGTTTCGACCTTCTTCAGCGCCGGGAAAAGCTTCCGAATGCTGACCATGAGTGTGGGCTCATGGTATTTTGCTTGGAGCCTTCTCTTCCTCTGCCTCAACATCTGGAGTATCTGGCCATGATATTGAGTCAACCGCCTTACCACGTTGGAAACCCCGCTTCTCGTCCGTCCAGCGAGGTTAAGCAACGTCGGTACTTGGATGGGTGACCACCTGGGGACGCCAGATTCTGTTACCACATCCTCCGAGCCTTCCTTTCGGTTCACCGTGGCAAGACTGAGGAGAGTCGCAGTACCTGTTCTCAGTCAAGCAGAGTTTTCAGCCCTACCTTGGAACGTTTACTAGTTCTTCTTTCCTCATTGACCCGTTTATAGTCCGAACGGTCGCCTCAGGATAAGTTCCATGTGGGGCGATCCAAGTTCCGGTGGCTTCAGGCAATGTTTAACCGGACTCCCTGGCCCTATGGGACCAGCGGAACTATTAAACCTACAATGGGTGTTGACCTATGGAGCCTCTTGATGGTAGTGGATATTCTCGTCCTTTCCCCACATTCTTGATGCGGTTCTCGGACTCGTCAAAGGAAAGGGGGGGGGGGGCATGTTCCGGTCCAGGCCTATGGTCAAGACCTGAAGGATACCTCTCCATCATTCAGGCAGGCTTAAGGGCCTTAGTCTGGCCCCTCTTCAGATCCTACCGCTCCTGCCAAGTCGCCCCGTTGCGTGTCGACTTCATGCTAACCAGCAGGGGACGCATTTTCACACCTTCACATCTTGCAGTAGAGATATCGGGATGATTGAGATTCTCTCAATTCCACCATCGGCTCTCTCATTCCAGGCAGGGGAATGTTTCTCTCAGACTATCCGAGCAGAGCCTCATAGAGAGAGTGTACCTAGGGGTCTTTGACCTTGGGTAACCAGCAAGTGCTGGTCTGGGGGACCTGATCGCGACAGCTTGGAACCTCAAGCTTCCGCTAGTTTTCCCCCCAGTCTCAGACCCCGAGACTCTGGCAAGATGCATTCCGGTGATGGTGGGACAACTTCGACGCCTGCGTCTTCCCTCCTTTTTGTCTGCGGACAATGGGTCTCAACAAAACCAGGTTGTCTGTCAACCTTTCAATGGGAGAGCTCCACTGGGACTATGTGCAGAACGGTTTCTGGACCCTCTGCTTCCCCTGACGGAACTCCCGGGAGAGCTTCTCCCACGGCGCAGACTACTCAAGCAACCACACTGCGACATCTCTCCCGAACCGGGGCGTCGCTTCGGCTTCATGCCTGGAGACACTACGCTTCCTCCTCTAGAAGAGACAACCCGCTACAGTCGCGGTACGGAGGTCGCGTCATCTGCGATAGTCATCCACAGGGGTCTCCCAGGCAAAGTGAAGAGTCTAAGGTGGTTGGTGCCGTGGGAGATATACCTCTTCCCGTGAGGCCTCTTCTCCAGCAATAACGGTCTTATTGCCTTTCGGCGGGAGGAAACTCCTTTCCGCTCTTGGCAATGAAGCCTGTCGCTCAGCCTTTCCCTGACCTTCAGGCTTAAAGGAATAACTTTTTCCTGCCCGCTGGATCTATCCTCGCTCATGCGAAGCTACGATCGTCCCTGCCCTAGTCGGAGGAAGACCTCCAACTTGGAGCATGGCTCGGACTTTTGGTCCTTTAAGAGATCTTCTCAAGACCCTTTTACGACAGGCCTCGGATTGTATTCCGCCCTGGGTCTTCTGCTCACTCTGGCCACGGCCAGTGTGTAAGCAATCTTCTTGGTCTCTTACTACTCCCCCCCTTTCTAAGGAAGAGGGGAAGGCAACATTCAGGCTCGCTCCTGAGTTGTTGGCTAGACTCAGAATCTGTGGGTCCCGACCCTTCGGTCCGATTCATTCAAGATTTTGAGTCTCCATTCTGTGTCTGATGTCCCAAGACCTTCTCTTTCTTGCCAGTACAGGAATCGAGAGGTTAGCGCTGGGAACAGCTGCAGTTTGGCCTCAGTTGCAGCCGATTTGGGAACACAAGGAGGACATGGGGGGAGAGTCACCAGTATACCTCTTCAGCCCGGACTCAAGGACATTCATCTCGACCTGTCTTCAGACCCTCCCCCGTCACGTCGCCCTACAGCACGATGTTGGATACATCGCAACGTCCCTCGCCTTCGAGTAATACTACTCTGTGACGCAGGTGCTACAAGCTGGAGTCTGGAAGCGTCTGATGACCTTCGCAGCCCGCTTCCTGCAGGGCGTGACCCACAGGAGTCTCGATACGTTTTCTATCGCTCTGTGGTGGCTACACAACAGCTGGTCTAACCTCAGGCTCCTTTTTGGACAGGTAGCAGAAGGTTGAGGGCATTGTTATCAGGTTTTAGTCTGCATGAACGAAAGAAGTATGTCTGGCCCTTACTTCTTTCTTCATCATCCCCTCTACGGGGAAGCAGCATCCTGGTCTCTGCATAGCTGACCTCGAACCCCTGCAGGTAAACCATGCTTCCTTGTGTTCCGAGTATTGAGTCAATACTGTCGCGTCCCCCATACCCTGACGAGGTGGTATTGGGAACGTCTTAACCCAGAGTTCCTTCTGGAACTCCAGGTCAACTGCCTAAGACGGGTCACACTTCTTCCTTCACACACAAGCTTACGTAGGCCACATGGTTCCTTGCGGTGCAAGGAACTTGTGAGGTGCAGGGACTCCTTTTCTCGAGTGCGACTCACTCGGATTCTGAGTCCCCGGGTAAAGCCAAAGCCAGTATGGCTGGGGACTTTCCACCCTTCCTAAGGGATAAGTCACCCTTTGTAAATAGCGTGGTTTGTATTTCGGTTACGGAACAAATGACAAATTCGAAGATAATTTGTATTTTTCCTAACCATACAAACCTTAGCTATTTACACATATTTGCCCGCCAGCCCTGTCCCCCAAGACAAGTCCTACCTCTAAGTGAAAGTGAGTATTCACCTGTGTGTGAGGGGGAGGAGGGGTAGCTAGCTACCACTCCCCTACCCCCCCCGCTAACTAGCGCGGGGGTAATACACCCTCGTTAAATTCTAATGGCTCGCCATTTCAGCTACGCTAAAAGTAATAACCCTTTGTAAATAGCTAAGGTTTGTATGGTTAGGAAAAATACAAATTATCTTCGAATTTGTCATGTTAGACGTGACATCGAACGACAAGCGCGTGACGTCGAACGTCAAGTGAAACGTGACGCCCAACTTCAATCAGATGTTGAACGACATGCAGTCGGACGTGACGCCGAGCGTAAGAGCAGCGAACGTCATGATGACGTCAGTCATACCGAGCGTCAAGATCGCGGGCGCCGTAGTGCCGATCCTCATGATCACGAGCGACTTCTTTCTGAGCGTCAAGCGTTGGATCATCGTAACACTGTACATGATGACCCTACTCCTGTGTTGGATAGTGGTCGGGCCCGTAAGGAGTCTCCTCTTGTTCTGCAAGATGCCTCTACGACAGAGTTTTATCGGAGGAAGAGCTTGATGATCACTTTTCCCCGGCTGAACTTTTGGATGATTACTCTGAGGGAGAAAAGCCTAAGACCCTTCATCATTCAGTCGATCTAGGAAGAATTTCCAGACCAGTTTGTTCCGGTTGCTCCGCGTTCACTGCCTTCAGAGTTTACCTTAGGGAAGGCAGCGAAGGAATCACTGTTCACTAAGATGGTTCTCTCTCGGTCTTCAAAGAGAGCATTAAGGATGTTGGGAGATTTGATGCAGTCCAAAAAAGACCAAGGCAAGACAGCCTTCGCTTTTCCTCCAGCTAGATTAGCGTCCAGGTCAAGTGTGTGGTACGAGACAGGAGAAGTTCTCGGCTTGGGAGTTCCTGCCTCTGCCCCAGGCGACTTTTCAAGCTTAGTAGACTCTCCTCGTCGGTTGGCCATGAGAAGGACTAAGATTCTATGGGCGACTTCTGAGTTCGATCATCTCCTCAAAGGCGTCTTCAGAGCCTTCGAGGTTTTCAACTTTCTGGATTTGACTGTGGGAGCCTTGGGGAAGAAAGTTTCAACCCTAAAAGATCATGACACTGATAGTTTTATTCATATTATGTCGTGTATGGATAAAGCCGTTAGAGACGGCTCTAATGAGTTGGCAGCCCTATTCACAGCTGGGGTTCTTAAGAAAAGAGCAACAATGTATTCTTTTCTTTCTAGGGGGGTCACTTCCTTCCAGAAGTCGGAATTGCTGTTTGCACCTCTTTCTCCCTCTCTGTTTCCTCAGGAGTTAGTGAGAGAGGTTGCTTCCACTTTGACCCAGAAGGCCACTCAAGACTTAGTCTCAAAGACTGCAAGGAAGGTCCTACCGACTTCCTTTACTAGCCGTAAACCGAAAGAAGAAACTCCTTTTCCTCAATTTTCACAGCCTTTTCGAGGAAAGGCCATCAGTAGGGGTAGCTTCAGACCCGACGGGAGGAGAGCTAGAAGGAGAGGTTCCAGACCTGGGCAAAGCAGAGTCTGACTGCTTTCGCCTTCAGACAGCAGTAGGGGCCAAACTGAACAACTTCTGGCGAGCCTGGGAGACAAGGGGAGCAGACCCTTGGTCCATTCGTGTTTTAAAGGAGGGATACAAGATTCCTTTCATTATGAAATCTCCATTAGTTTTAGATCCGATAGATCTCTCTCCAAGATACAAGGAGGAGTCGAAGGGACAGGCTATGCACCTCCAAATGTCTCTCTTGTTGGAAAAGAAAGCAGTAGAGAGGGTGCGAGACTTGAAGTGACCAGGGTTCTACAACCACCTATTCCTGGTTCCCAAGAACTCGGGGTGTTGGAGACCAGTCCTGGACGTAAGTATCCTCAACGACTACGTTCAGAAGACGAAGTTCTCTTCTATGTAGACACCAAAGACTATGCTAGCAGCAGTAAGAAAGGGCGACTGGATGGTCTTGTTAGACCTCCAGGACGCTTACTTTCATATCCCCATCCATCCAAGTTTCAAGCGTTACCTGAGGTTCGTTTACAGGAAGGAAGTCTTCTAGCTTCGGGCCTTGTGTTTCGGCCTCAGCACCGCTCTTCTAATTTTCACGAAGCTTATGTTAAATGTAGCGAGTATGCTGCACTCAAGAGGCATCAGAGCCTCCTTGTATCTGGACGACTGGCTTCTCAGAGCTCATTCCTTCAATCACTGTCTGGAGGATCTGCATCTGACATTGAGATTGTCAGAGGAACTGGGTCTTCTTGTAAACACAAAGAAGTCTCAATTGATTCTATCCCAGAAGATCCTCTATTTGGGGATGGAGATTCAGAGTCTAGCTTTTCAGGCTTTTCCGTCACCCTCAAGGATATAACAAGCCCTCCTGAAACTTCGTACTTTTCTAGAGAAAAGAGTTTGTTCGGTAAGAGAGTGGATGAGTCTGCTGGGAACCCTCTCCTCACTGTAACAATTTGTTTCCCTGGGAAAACTGAATCTGCGGCCTCTTCAATTCCACCTCAATCTTCATTGGAACAAAGAGGAGAGTCTTGAGACGGAAAGCATTCCCCTTACGGAACCAGTAAGAAGGTGCCTCCAGTGGTGGAACGACCTGGGCAAGCTTCAGGAAGGTCTCTCATTGGAACAAAGGAGCCTAGACCTTGTGTTGTGTTCCGACGCCTCGGACTCGGGGTGGGGAGCAACACTGGGCAAGTTGGAGATCTCAGGTCTGTGGACAAGGGATCTCATGTCTGTGGACAACGGATCAGGAGAGCCTCCACATCAATCAGAAGGAGCTGTTGGCAGTCCTGTTGGTCCTTAAAGGTTTTAAAGGGTCGGTGTTGAACAAAGTGGTACAGGTCAACGCCAGCAACACCACAGCATTGGCCTACATAGCCAAACAAGGCGGGACTCACTCAAGATAATTTTACGAGACTGCAAATATTCTTCTCATTTGGGCAAAGGAAAGAAATGTAACCCTGCTTACAAGATTCATCCAAGGAGAGAAAAACGTGATGGCAGACAGCCTCTGCAGGAGGAATCAAGTTCTGTCCACGGAGTAGACATTGCATCAAGAGGTATGTAAGAAGCTATGGCGGATTTGGGGTCGTCCGTCCATAGACCTGTTCGCAATCTCGAAAACGAAAAGGCTGTAGACATACTGCTCCCCCATTCCGGATCTCAAAGCAACACACATAGACGCTTTCCTGCTGGATTGGTCTCACCCGGACATGTACGCATTCCCACCATTCTAAGTTCTGTACAAGTTGTTAGAAAAGTTTGTGTCACACGAGGGAACCTGGTTGACTCTAGTGGCTCCCTTTTGGCCATCAAGAGAATGGTTCACAAAGGTACTGGAATGGATGGTGGACATTCCGAGAAGCCTCCCATTGAGAGTAGATCTTCTCAAACAACCTCACTTGGCAAGACACCATCAAAACCTCCGAGCTCTATGTCTAACTGCCTTCAGACTATCGAAAAACTCATAAGAGGTAGAGGATTTTCGAAGGAGGCAGCTAGGGCTATCGCTAGAGCAAGGAGGGCTTCTACCATCTAGATTTACCAGTTCAAGTGGGAGGTTTTTAGAAAATGGTGCAGAACTAACTCAGTTTCTTCTGTAACTCAAATTGCTGACTTCTTTTTAGACCTTAGAAGAAAACGCAACTTTACTTCCTCTACCATCAAGGGATACAGGAGTATGTTAGCGGCCGTCTTCAGGCACAGGAATTTGGACCTCTCTGATAATAAAGACCTTCAGGACCTTCTCAGATCATTTGAGACTTCTAAGGAGCGACAACAGGAATCACCAGCCTGGAATCTAGATGTTGTCTTGAAGTTCCTCATGAGTGACAGGTTTGAGCCCTTACACTCGGCTTCTTTTAAAGATCTCACTTTAAAGACTCTTTTCTTGGTTAGTTTGGTGACAGCTAAGAGCGTCATTGAGGTTCATGCCTTTAGCAAAAATATTGGCTTCAGAAACGGCAAAGCCATATGCGCCTTGCAACTTGGATTCCTGTCCAAGAACGAACGTCCTTCTCATCCATGGCCTAAGTCTTTCGAGATTACAAACCTTTCTGATGTGGTTGGTGAAGAGTTGGAGAAGGTCCTGTGTCCTGTAAGAGCATTGAAGTTCTATCTGGACAGACCTAAAGAATTAAGATGCAAGTCAGAAGCTCTTTGGTGTGCAGTCAGGAAACCCTCGTTACCAATGTCAAAAAACGCCCTATCATTTTTTATAAGACTTTTAATAAGAGAAGCTCACTCACACTGCGGTGAGGCAGACCTCAAACTGCTGAAAGTGAAAACTCATGAAGTTAGAGCTGTTGCAACTTCTGTAGCTTTCAAACAGAATCGTTCTTTGCAGAGCATCATGGACACAACCTTTTGGAGGAGTAAATCTGTGTTCGTCTCACATTACTTGAAGCGTGTCCAGACTCTTTATGAGGACTGCTACACTTTGGGACCATTTGTAGCAGCGAGTGCAGTAGTGGGGGAAGGATCTACCACTACGTTCTCCTAATCCTAGTACCCTTTTTCTTCTCTTGGAACTTTTATTTTTTATGGTTGTTTGTGGAGATTGGTCGACAGTCTTCCGCAGTCTTTGATTTTAGTCAGGTGGTCAATTTTGTTCCTTGAGAGTGCCCGGAACAAGGGTATTGGATGAGGTCCTGTCACATAAAGGTATTTACACCGGTTTGACAGCTCCTAGAGGTATTCAGCCCCCTGGGTGGATCGCTGGATCTCATAAGAAAAGCGGACATAATGAGGCAGAGAATCATTGAAGTCGGCTTCCTTATCCGGTATGAACCCTTAAGCTTGTTTTTATTAACTCTTAAGTAATATTCCAACAATGTTGGCTGTCTCTAACCCTCCACCATGGGTATCAATCAGCTATTTTTATATAACCACCGGGTAAGTTTAATGTTTAAAAATGATATTTTCATAATAAAATAAATTTTTGAACATACTTACCCCGTGGTTATATAAACTTTATTCCCCCCTCCTCCCCTCTAGAGATTTATGGGCATGGAAGGTCTGAGGAATTATGGAATGGTTCTGGGTATCTCGCGGGAGAGGGCGCTGGTGTACACCTGGCTACTCTATCTGCGATTGCCGCGAGTTTTGAATTTCTGCCGGACGTCAGAGACTAAAGCTATTTTTTTATAACCACCGGGTAAGTATGTTCAAAAATGTATTTTATTATGAAAATATCATGTTTGAATGAAAGTGTATTCGTAGAAAAATATCTTGCCATTTTGCAAGGGGAGGAGGATCGTCTATGCCATCATCATCATCACTCAGCTGCATCAGGGATTCCGGAGGAGGGGTTGCTGGAGTAGTTTCAGGGGCAGGAGATTCCTTCATTGGAGGAGGAGTTGGTGGTGGTTGACCTTCTGGCACAGCAGGTGGTGGGGAGAGTTTCTTGGAATTGGGGAAGAAAATTATGATGGGAAGCTACTTCGCCGACGTCATCTCATCTAAGATACTTATGCATCCAGCAAAACCATCATCCTTCACATATGAATTATAGGGACTGCACCAAGGAATGATCCGTGCTATACGCCCCTTGTTTCAAGTCCTCCAAGATTCTACCCATCTCCACCAGCTTTTTGAGCATGATGCATTCCTCCTCTTGGTCTATCGGTGCTGTACGCTCTTTGTTTTAAGTCCTCCAAGATCCTTGACATCTCCACCAACTTTTTGAGCATGATACCTTCCTCCTCTTTTTCCTCACTCACTGAATGGACTACAGTAATTCAGCTAGGTCCTCCTCAGTCAGCTCCTAGTCATGGGCATCTAGCAACTTCAACATGTTATCCTCAACAACTTCCTTGAAGCCTTCGACTCCCTTTGCCAAAGTCACGAGTTTCTTCACTGTTTAGTTGAAGGCTTCGTTAGGATCGAAGACACTAAAGTCCTTAATGCACCCTGGCCACTCATATTTCCAATAGGCATTTACGGTCTCTGGTTTGACATCGTGGAACGAGTTCTCAACAACAGGCAGACAGTCTGCTATCGTAAACTTCTTCCAGTAGTCCATCACGTTGGTGGTGGCATCTTGGAGTCCCGCCATCACACAGTTGTATTTGGCCTTGAAATTCTTAATTATTCCCTGGTTCATAGGCTAGATGAGGGCAATGGTGTACGGAGGAAAGAACATCAATTGAACGTTCGTGACCATCACCCCGACGGAGGATGGATGTACGGGAGAGTTGTCTAGGGTGAGGACCTTAAACTCCATGCCCTTCTTTTAGTAGTCCTTGACCTCCTGCAAGAAACTACCGGAATGAGCTTAGGAAGAGCTTCTTCATCGTCCATGCCTTCTTTCTGTGCATCCAATACACAGGTAGCAAATTCAAGTTGAGGCGTTTTAGTGCACAGGGCCTTGCTCACTTATAAAGCCGAGTTTGATAAGATAGCTGGCGGCGTTACCGCACATAATCAACATACACCTGGGGAAGACAGGAAGGGACTCATTTATTAGAATTACAGTGCATGATCTATGATAAAAGAAAGAAATATCCAAATTATATTAAACTACAGTAATACCTTGAGATATGAGCTTAATGCGTTTCGGGACCCGAGCTCGTATTTCAATTCGCTTGTATCTCGGATAAATTTTTCCTATTTAAAATAACGAAAAAAAATTAACCCGTTCCCACCCTCTGAAAAAACACCTAAAAACAGTATATTACAGGGGAACAACATGTTTTTAATTGTTCTAATTCACAACCTACGCTCACAAAATAACAAATACCTATGTACTGGTTATGATCTGCAATAAAATGTGACATTATTATGGAGTTCTTACCTTCGAGACAGACGGTAGCTGCTAACGGCAGTGTGTGAGAAGGAGAAGGGAGAGAGAAAGGGGAGGAGAGAGACTTGACGGCAGCACGTTCGATACTCTACACTTTTGTAACTACCTAACATAACTTAAACTTTAATTGTTCCGTAACCGAAATACAAACCACGCTTTTTACATTGGGTTTAACTTTTAGCGCAGCTGAAATGACAAGCCAATAGTTTTAACGAGGGTTAATTACCCCCGCGCTAGTTAGCGGGGGGTAGGGGAAGGGTAGCTTGCTACCCCTCCCCCCCACACACCGGTGACTTGCTTCACTTCACTTTTGGCTCGGCGATGAACAGACGTGTCTGTCCATCGTCCTCGTTGACAGCCTTTAATCTTTTTTCTGCTTTTTCTCTACAGCTTGTGTGTGTGTTTGAAGTTGACTACCTTTATCTTTGCTATGCGTACGTGCCCTGGTGTTGCCGGCCGCCCTTGTGGAGGCCTCCGACCGGGCGGGGCAATCCTCTGCAGGTGCATTTGAGGATGTTGGTGCTGACGGCTCTCTTCCCCCTTCCGTACATCCTTCGAAGGGGGAAGTGAGTCCTACGGGCTCTTCTGCTGTTCAGCTTCCTTCTAAGGGGGGTGCCTTGACTGAGACTCCCCTTCGGAGGACTGATGGTCCGGATGATCTTCCCCGTGGCCGCCTTCGCCGTAAGGCTCACCGTCCGCTGCGTCGCAAGGGCCTCCCATCCCCTTATAAGGGGGTTAAGAGGCGCCTTTTTGGATCTTCTTCCTCTGAAGGGGACTCTCCTGGTCGTACTCAGCTTACAGCTCCTGCTCCTTTGGACCTCTCTGCTGACCGGTCTCCTACTCCTGCTAGAACTTCACCTTCTGGGGACCTCGTCACCCGACGGGCAACGGTCCCTTCGGGGCAAAGGGATTCTTGCCTTTCACGTGCAGCGTTAGCGCACAGGCGCTCTCCTGCTCGTCAACGCTCTCCTGCTCGTCAGCGCTCTCCTGCTCGTCAATGCTCTCCTGCTCGTCAGCGCTCACCTGCTCGCCGGCGCTCTTCTGATGTTCGCCCTCCTTCTCGTCAGCGCTCTCCTGAGGACATCCTCCATCCTGTGGTTCCTGAAGAGCGCTCAGCGCGCCAGCATTCCCCTGCTCGCCCTTCTGCAGTGTTAGCGCACAGGCGCTCTCCTGCTCGTCAGCGCTCTTCTGATCGTCAGCGCTCTCCCGTTCGTCAGCGCTCTTTTGAGGATCATCGCCCTCTTGCTCGCCAGCGCTCCCCTGTGGTCTCTGAACATCCTGCAGTCCCTGTTGGGCACTCTGCGTGCCATCAGTCTCCTGAGCTCTCTCACGATCCTCATCTTGTTTCTACTCATCATCGTCCGCGTTTTTCTAAAGCACATGTTCGCCCACGCGCCTACGCTCTTCCTGTTCCTGTTCTTGAAAGCGCCGCGCCACCTGCCCCTTCACAGGATTTCACGCGTCGCCCCCTTGCTTGCCAGCGATCACCTGCTCGCCAGCGTTCACAGACGATCCTAGTATCGCCTGCTCATCAGCGTTCTCCTACGCGTCAACGATCACCTGATCATCGGCGATCTCCGGACCGCCCGCGTGACTTACAGCCTGCGCGCACGCGGTCTCCAACGCGTCGTCGGCCAGAGATTCTGGAAGGACATGGTTCGCCCTCTGTTAGCTCGCCATCGTGCGATCTTTCACCTGCGCGTCCTGCGCGCTATCGCTCGCCAACGCGTCACCATGCGACAACGCGCCATAGCTCACCTGCGCGCCAGCGTTCGCCAGCTCACCACCGATAGCCTGCTCGCAATCGCTCTCCCTCGCACTACAGGTCTCCTGACCTACGTCGCCAGCGATCTTCAGAGCGTTCTCACTCGCCCACGCGGCAACGCGTTCCCTCGCCATCGCGCCAACGCATTCGTTCGCCGACTCGGCCACACGCTCGTTCGCCGACTCGGCCACACGCTCGTTCGCCGACTCGGCCACACGCTCGTTCGCCGACTCGGCCACACGCTCGTTCGCCTGTACGCCCTCGTGCCCACTCGCCTGCGCGCCCTCGTGCCCACTCGCCTGCGCGCCCGCGCGATCGCACGCCTGCGCGCCCGCGTGACCGCTCGCCTGCGCGCCCGCGCGACCGCTCGCCTGCGCGCCCACGCGACCGCTCGCCTGCGCGCCCGCGCGATCATCGTTCGCGGCGAATTTCGCAGCCAGTGGTAGCAGCAGGAACGCGTGTTTCCAGACAGCGCTCGGGATCGCCTCCATCCAAACGCAGGACTGTTGTGCAGGACAGGGAAGACACTGCGGAGAGGTTATTGCGTCTTTCTTCCCCCCCTTCTTTTCAGGCAGGTACTGTGGTGTCCACTCCAAAGGATTGCCCGATCCCTTTCCCTCCAGCGAGGATTTCGGACTCTGTGTCCATGGAGCAATAGACTTGGTTTGGTCCTCTGATGCGGGCGTTAGTGAGGGTAATGAAACCAGCACTCGCCGATCAAGGCAACAAACCAACGGCTGCCTCTCCTACGCTGAAGAGAAAGAGAGGAGTGGACTTCATGGTAACTTCCCCCAGGGCGAAGTTGGTTCCCGAGAGGTCTGTCGCGAAGCCCCCTTCTCCTGCTCGAGCGTTTTCTCCTTCTCCCGTGGACGAGGCTTTTCCGTCCTCGGGTGAGTCCAGTGAAGCGGTAGTCTTCCCCTCGGCACCAAGGGGGGAGCCTTCTCTTCATGGAGGAGAGTCGTCTCGTGCGGAAGGGGCTCTTCGAACCTCTTTGTTGGGATCCTGTATCCCTCCCAGGAGGGAATCCAAGGACTCCAAGACCGTCCCGAAATCATCTTCAAGGATTCGTCAGGAACCCGCGGCTCCTCGGGGGAACGTCCACGCTTCACCACAGGAAGAGATTCCGGGGACAGGAGACTTAGCTGCCAGCCCGCAAGGAAGAGATCAGCAGGAATCCGAACATGCCTTCTGGCAGGTCCTGAGCCCGATGAGGCAACTTAACGGGCTTATGGACCCCGTGATCGCCCCCCGTGAAGGCAAGGACACTATCTTGGACGAAGTGTTTGACGTTCGGAAGGCCCCTAAGTCCAGTGCGGCTCTGCCCTGGTCTCGGGGTCTGAAGAGTGCCAGAGCCAGAGCCAACGCTCAGCTCGCGATTCTTGCCTCCTCCAGTCGTTCCTCTGCCGGGAACAAGCTCATCCCTCCTCGTCTTCAGCAGAGGAGGTATTTTGAGATCTTGGGTGAGTCCAGTCTCGCTCTTCCTCTCCATCACTCCGTGGAGGAGCTGGCGAAGGGAGTTCCCCTTGAGAAGCTCTCTGCCCGGCAGGTGTCGTTCTTGGCGGCAGAGATCCTTAGCCATGAAAAGGTCGCGAAGTGTGCCATGCAGGCCACTTCGTGGCTGGACTTTTGGCTAGGAACTCTGGGCATCCTATTGCGCTCCGAGGACTTGTCTAAGGAGACCAATAGGAAGGCCCTGGAGACCTTCTTACTCTCGGGCACCCGCTCCATCGAGTTTTTGGTGCACCAGGTCACCACCCTGTGGGCCAACTCGGTGTTGAAGCGGCGCGATGCAGTGACCGAGAGATTCCATCCGAAGGTCCCCGCCGTGGATGTGTGTAGGCTCAGACATACTTCCCTTCTTGGGGAGAACATGTTGGAGCCTCAGGACATGGAGCGAACGGCTGAGAGGTGGAGGAAATCCAGCACGGACTCCCTCCTCCATAGGGCCCTTACAGCTCGGCCCTATAAGCCTTCAGCTCCGCCGCAACAGCAGCAGCAGCCTCGTAAGGCTCCGAAGCAGGCACCGGCAGTTAAGAAGGTGGTGTCTAATCCCCAGCCCTTTCCAGCCAAGGTCAAGAGGGGCGGCAAGTCCTCCAGAGGAGGCAAGACTCCTAGGGGTAGCGGCCGCGGCCGCAAGCCCTAGGGGTGGCAGTCCCCCTGCGTGTCCACCTGTGGGGGGATGCCTTCAGCGTTGCGTCCGCAGGTGGCAGCAACACGGGGCCGATGCTTGGACGGTCTCAGTGATCGGCCAAGGCTATCGCGTCCCGTTCACAACATCTCAACCTCTCCTGACAGCGAATCCAGTGTCGTTGAGCTCCTATGCCACAGGGTCGGCAAAGGGGCTGGCCCTTCGGGCGGAAGTCGAGACCATGCTCGAGAAGGGTGCTCTCCAGGAGGTCGTCGACGGCTCCCCAGGCTTCTTCAGTCGACTCTTTCTTGTAAAGAAGGCGTCTGGAGGCTGGAGACCTGTCATCGACCTCTCAGCTCTGAACGGGTTTGTCAAGCAAACCCGGTTCAGCATGGAGACAGCAGACACGGTCAGACTTGCGGTGAGACCACAAGACTTCATGTGCACACTGGATCTAAAGGACTCGTACTTCCAGATCCCAATCCATCCGTCTTCCAGGAAGTACCTGAGATTCTGCCTAGACGACAAGATCTTCCAGTTCAGGGTGCTGTGTTTCGGTCTCTCCACAGCTCCTCAGGTGTTCACCAGAGTGTTCACCCTGATTTTATCTTGGGCGCACAGGAACGGCATTCGTCTCCTTCGTTATCTGGACGATTGGCTGATCCTAGCAGACTCAGAGTCGACCCTTCTTCGGCACCGAGACAGGCTTCTGGATCTTTGCCAGGATCTGGGGATCGTGGTAAACCTCGAGAAATCCTCTCTGCAGCCGTCCCAACGACTGGTTTATCTAGACATGCTAATAGACACCAATCTCCACAAAGCCTTTCCATCAGACGACCGGATAGCAAGGCTGAGGAGGGTGGTGGAACCCTTCCTCAGGCGAGAAGAGCTCCCCGCCCAGTCGTGGTTGCGTCTCTTAGGTCACCTATCCTCCCTGGCTCGTCTGGTTCCAAACAGCCGCCTCAGGATGAGATCCCTACAGTGGCGGCTCAAGTCCCGGTGGAATCAAGGATCCGATTCTCCGGACATTCTGATCCCGATGGGGTCTTTGGAACAGACGGACTTGCGGTGGTGGCTGGTCGACGAGAACCTGCAGAAGGGAGTGAGTCTTCTCGTCCTCCCCCCGGAATTGACTCTATTTTCGGACGCGTCAAAAGAAGGGTGGGGGGCGCACGTTCTGAACCAGAGGGCCTCAGGCCTTTGGTCAGAATCAGAAAAGTGCCTACACATCAACCTGCTAGAATTGAAGGCCGTCTTTCTGGCTCTTCAGCAGTTCCAACGGTCCCTGGCGGGTCACTCCGTGGTGATGAGCGACAACACCACGGTAGTGGCTTATATCAACAAGCAGTGAGGCACTTTTTCGCAGCAGCTATCCCATCTTGCAGTAGAGATTCTGAGGTGGACCGAAATCCACTCGATAACACTATCAGCTCGCTTCATTCCTGGCAAGAGGAATGTGCTCGCCGTCAGTCTAAGCAGGGCCTCGCAGATAGTGAGTACCGAGTGGTCTTTGGATCCTCAGATAGCCAACAAAGTCCTGACTTTGTGGGGTTCCCCGACTGTGGATTTGTTCGCGACAGCGTTGAACTTCAAGCTGCCCCTCTACTGCTCCCCAGTCCCGGACCCCAAGGCACTCTGGCAAGATGCTTTCCAGCAACGGTGGGACAACATCGATGTGTACGCCTTCCCACTGTTCTGTCTGATGAGAAGGGTGCTCAACAGGACCAGACTATCGGTCAACTGTTCGATGACTCTGGTAGCTCCGCTATGGCATCATGCGGAATGGTTCCCGGACCTTCTGCAGCTCCTGACGGAGCTCCCGAGGGAACTTCCTCCACGACACGAGCTTCTCAGACAACCCCACTCCGGCGTCCCTCACAAGGCCGTGGCCTCGCTTCGGCTTCACGCCTGGAGACTATCCAGCGTCTCCTCACGGAGAGAGGCTTTTCGCAACAGGTTGCGGAGAGAATGTCTCGGCACCTGCGAAGGTCCTCTGAGGGAGTCTACCAGCAAAGTGGAGAGTCTTTTGTGGCTGATGTCGTGGGAGGGGTATCTCTCCACTCGATGCCACTATTCCAGCAATAGCGGACTTCCTCGTTTATCTGCGGGAAGAAATGCGCCTTTCTGTCTCGGCAGTGAAAGGCTATCGCTCAGCCTTAAGCTTGGCCTTCAGGCTGAAGGGCGTGGATATTTCTTCATCGCTAGAACTCTCTTTACTCATACGTAGCTATGAGCTTACCTGCCCCCAGTCGAAAGTGAGATCTCCTCCTTGGAACGTGGTTCGAGTCCTCAGGGCTCTTAAGAGACCTCCCTTCGAACCATTACGCCAGGCCTCCGATCGCCACCTGTCTTGGAAGACGGCTTTCCTACTCGCTTTGGCTTCGGCCAAGCGGGTTAGTGAAATTCACGGTCTCTCGTACGACATCGCCCATTCAAGGGGATGAGGGGAGGTAACGTTTAGGTTCGTCCCTGAGTTTGTTGCCAAGACTCAGAATCCTGGAGTGCCGGATCCTCGGTTCGACTCTTTCAGGATCGCGAGTCTCCGTTCTGTAACAAGCGACCCAGACCAGCTGCTACTATGTCCAGTGAGGTGTCTGAGGCACTACTTGAAGAGAACGGCTGCAGTCCATCCTCAAGTGCGAGCTGTGTTTGTGAGCACAGGCAGGACTAAGAGGAGGGTCACCAGGAACACCATCTCAGCTTGGATTCGAAGGGTTATCCACCATGCCTTGAATCCAGACCCTCCTCTGTCACGTCGGCCTAGGGCCCACGATGTCAGGGGTGTTGCCACATCCCTGGCCTTCAAGAGAAACTTCTCTGTGACGCAGGTACTTCAAGCTGGGGTCTGGAAGCGTCAGACGACCCTCACAGCCCACTACCTGCAAGACGTGACCCACAGGAGCCTCGATACATTTTCTATCGGCCCTGTGGTGGCTGCACAACAGCTGGTCTAACCTCAGGCTCCTTTTTGGACAAGTAGCAGTAGGTTGAGGGCGTCGTTACCCGGTCTTAGTCTGCGTGAATGAAAGAGTATGTCTGACCCTTACTTCTTTCTTCATTCTCCCCTCTCTTGGGGAAGCAGCATCCTGGTCCTCGCATAGCTGACCTCGACCTCTGCAGGTAACCCATGCTTCTTTGTGCTCCTAGTATTAAGCTTAATACTGTTGCGTCCCCCATACCCTGACGAGGTGGTATTGGGAACGTCCTATCCGAGATTCCTATCTAAAGGTCTCAAGGTCAACTTCATAGGATGAGTCACACTTCCCTCCACACACTGCTTATGTAGGCCACTCGTTCCTAGCGATGCTAGGAACTTGTGAGGTACAGGGGCTCCTTTTCTCTAGTGCTGCTCACTGAGAGATTGAGCTCCCGGGCAAGCCGAAGTCAGTAAGGCTGGGGACTTTCCACCCTTCCTAAGGGGTAAGTCACCCAATGTAAATAGCGTGGTTTGTATTTCGGTTACGGAACAAATGACAAATTCGAAGATAATTTGTATTTTTCCTAACCATACAAACCTTAGCTATTTACACATATGTGCCTGCCATCCCTGACCCCCAAGTCAAGTCCTACCTCCAAGTGAAGTGAAGCAAGTCACCAGTGTGTGGGGGGGAGGGGTAGCAAGCTACCCTCCCCCCCCCCCCCGCTAACTAGCGCGGGGGTAATTAACCCTCGTTAAAACTATTGGCTCGTCATTTCAGCTGCGCTAAAAGGTAAACCCAATGTAAATAGCTAAGGTTTGTATGGTTAGGAAAAATACAAATTATCTTCGAATTTGTCATATTTAACTTAAATGATATTAGCTTACTGTACACACACTTAAAAATAAATGTTAATCTTACGTTACAATAAATTTAATTCTAATTTTGTTTTCATTTTCATTTTTTCATTTTTCTTCTTCCGGCTTCGCTCTTTTTGCCTCGCCTTTTGACGCTTTTTCTTTTCATTACCCTTGTTTGCACTTGCTTCCTTTTAACCCATTGCTTATTTACTTAATTCAGTACTGATTAACGCAAAAAAACACGTAAAAATGCAAACACTACGGCCGATGCTCGGAGATTACTTTACACGATGGAGATCCGACGGGAAAAATCGAGCGATGCTGTCCTTGTGAGCAGCCTCTCGCACACTCGGCCACCTAGTGGCCACATAGGGAACCGTCTCGTATCCTCATACCTCAAATTTGTCTCGTATCTCAGGGTAAAAATTTGCTTGAAACTTAACTCGTATCTCAGATTTCTCATATGTTGGGACCCTCGTATGTTGAGGTATTACTGTAGTCATTTAATAGAAAATTTGCTGATAGTTAGTTTTTCAATACCTGTACATTTAAATTACATAGTAGAAAATGGGAAATAATTACACCGTCAGGCTACGTGTCCTTTGCTTTCTGAAAACCGAGAGCATGGTGTTCCTCCTTTTGTGTATCCAATACACAGATAGCAAATTCAAGTTGAGACGTTATAGTGCACAGGGCCTTGCCGACTTATAAATAAAGCCGGGTTTGATAAGATGGCTAGCGGTGTTACCGCACACAATCAACATACACTTGGGAAGACAGCAAGGGACTAATTTATTAGAATTACAGTGCATGATCTATGCTAAAAGAAAGAAATATCCAAATTATGTTAAACTAGTCATTTAATAGAAAATATTCATAGTTAGTTTTTCAATACCTGTACAACAGTATTTCACATTTAAATTACATAGTAAAAAATGAGAAAAAAATTTACACCGTTAGGCTACCTGTCCATTGCTTCCTTGGCAATAAAGTACTGTCACAGCGCAACGATTTCAAACAACCTGCTCTCGTTTACACCTGACTTGCTTCGTGGCACTTACCTTTCCACCCAGCACAACATCCCACCTCACTCTGACTCGTCCTCAGTCTTGCATTGTCTCTCCTCGCATATGCATCTCCCACTTCGGTGCTTTTTGAGCAGAATCCTGTTTTCATGTCAAAATTTATGTATTTGCATTCAGTAGTACATACTCACACACAGTAATCCCTCACATATTGTAGTTAATGGGGACCAGAACAGACCACTATAGGTGAAAAACCACGAAGTAGGTCCCCCCCTATTTTTTTGAATATGTACATTTTTTTGTGTACATGTACATGTATATATAGTAACAATAAGTGTATATTAACACTATAAATGCATATGTTATCATTAGAATATTAAAGAATCATGTAAATAAATATTGATAATATAAATTTTATACTGTACTTAAAATGAATTGCTGTACTGTACTGTATAAATACTGTAATATAAATACAGTATTTAATACATTACGTATATGTACATTTACATTTATACATAAATAATGTATAAATAATATAGAGTGTAAGTGTACATGTACTTACATATTTAGATATAAATAGTATACGTGTATAAAGATATGTTTTTAGAACTTTTATTCTTAAAACAATATACGTAACTCACCTCTAACAATAACGATGATCGTGATATGTGACGATGAAACACCTGTGCAGTATGATGGAGGTGAAAAAGATGAAGATGATTTGCTATCCAGGTTAATGAGAACTTTACTGCTCCTCAGGTGACGCCTCAGCCTCATCGTCAGTTGATAGAGGCGGTGGATCGTCAACGACAGCTTCCGATAGAGCTGGAGAAACTGCAGGAGGCGGCATAGTGGCTCGGTGGGAAGCCGGAGAGGCAGCAGGAGTATCTGATGCTTTTGCAGAAGGTTTTTGGCACACTAGGAACATTGTGATGGGAAGTTGTTGACGTTTTTTCATCTGAGCAAAGATGCTCTTGTACAACTCCATTACACCGTCAATACGGTTACTAAATTCGATGGCTCTGATCATGTTATCGTCGATTTCTCGCACCCTCTGTTGCAGAGCTCTTACAGGTTGTCCGAGGTAAGTCCACATTCTTCAGCTTCGTTGTCGTTGCCAACGTCGGCAGCCTCTTCTTCCTCACTCGCTGATCTTGTCATTTCGGCAAGGTTCTCATCGGTTAGGGGCTCCGAGTGGCACTCAATCAGTGAGTTTGACGTCTTCCGTCGTCATGTCAGAGAAACCTTCGTTGGCTAATAACAGTGCCAGCCACACAGCCTTATATATGGTAGAGTGGTGAACTTCGTCTTGTGTAAATCCCGCATAGTCATGAACAACGCCTGGCCACAATTTTCTCCAACTTGCATCCAGTGATTGCTCTTTCATCTCATTAAGAGCTTTCTGAATTTTGGCCAGGCACGTCACATTGTTGTACTCCCGCCAATATCTCTTGAGGCTGAAGTCCTCGTCGCCATCGTCGATGGAGGAGATGAAGCCTCCATCGTGGACCTCGTGTAGAGGGCCTTGAAGGCCTGAGTGACCCCCTGATCCATTGGTTGTATAAGGGAAGTGGGTTTTGGGGGCAAGAACTCCACTTTGATCCCGTCGTAATGGAGGTCCATTGCATGTCCTCCTGCACAGTCCATCAAGAGGAGGACCTTAAAGGGCAGCCTATTCTCCATGAGGTACAGTACAGCCTGACCTGTGGGGTAAAGGAGTTCATGAACCAGTTGAGTGTGAGGGCTTTGGTTATCCATACCTTTTTATTATTCATCCAGTAGATGGGCAGCAAGGCTTTGTTTTTCAAAGCCCGAGGATTCAAGGACTTGTAAATTGAGCCGGGCTTGAGCATGAAGCCCGCGGCATTCCCGCACATGAGGAGAGTGACGCGATCTCTGTGGGCCTTGAACCTTGGCTTCTTCACTTCGTCCTTGTAAAGGAATGTCCGGGACGGCATCTTCTTCCAGAAGAGGCCAGTCTCATCCATATTGAACACCTGCTCCGGGAGATAGCCACCTTCTTTAATTAATTTCGGGAACTCGTCCTCGACGTAACAAAGAGCTGCCTCTTGGTCTACCGAGGCGGCCTCCCCATACAAAGGAAAGCTGCGAAGGCTAAACCTCCTCTTGAATATCTCGAACCATCCCTTGCTGGCAACAAAACCACGTTTTTCTCGTGGGGCAGGATCATCTTCTTTGTCGTCATCATCACCTTCGTCGTCTTCGTTCGATTTTCCTTCAGGAGCGAGGCTATCATACAGGGTTTTGGCTTTGGTTCGAATCATATTGGTATCGAGACTAACCTTTTCTCAACAGTCCGATATTCACATTGATAACGCATTCTCCATTTGCACAATCGTCTTATTAAAAGGAGTCATAACGCGGTTAGTGTCCTTGGAGAACGTTATTGAGGCAGTTTTACGTATTTTCCTCTCATCTTTTTTTATGTAGTGAACCGTCGATTCATTCACTCCGTAAATGTGGGCAACAGATGCATAGCTACTGCCTGCCTTGAGCATGTCCAATAATTATCTCACTCACCATCATCATTTTTCTCTTCTTGGGTTCACTAGAGGATGTAGAAGGTAGAGGACGTTTGGGAGCCATTTTCAATGGCGTCACAAGCACTATTTTGCACTTAAAAGTACAAGAAAACAGCTAAAAGTTCCACGCGGCATGACTAAGCAACATAAGCGAGAGCGAACAATGAATGCGGTCTCCCTTCGCAGGGCGCACAGCAGCGAGAGATGCTGGGTAAATCGTCTCGGCCAATCAGCTTGTGAAATTCTGGAGCCAAGATGGCCAGTGAATCAGAGAGGTGGATTTTGAGTTGCGCGCCCTTTCCGTGTTGATACCTGATGTTCTAATGTACTTTCCCTGCCTTCTACTAGTGCCCGCGTAAATTTCGCACCATTTTTTCTAATTTTTTATGAATATTTTTAAAAATCCGCGATTCACAGAGGGCGTGAAACTTGAGCCGTGAAATGGCGAGGGATTACTTTACAGTGTTTATTTTTACCAGGTAATGCTCTGTAGATGTGTGATTCCATATAGTACTGTACTGGGCAAGAGACGGCGCATCAGGGGTTGTGTTATGCTATATGATTGCTGTGTAGAACTTCGCATGAAAATGGTTAGTGGTCTTTGTTAATCTTAAATGCAGTATGATTGTATACATATTGTAAAGTACAGTATTACAGTAATGTATGATATGGTTTATTGTCTATACTGTACAATACTGTACATAAATTACTGTATTTGATGGGATATAGGACACACTTTAAGGCCAAAATGTTGTCTAAAAAAAATTGCCTTGTGTCTTATACATCATATGTGAAGTTTGAGACCTCCCATAGCCTAGCTAACACTTAGTACTTTTACCTACCCTAAACTCCATGCATCCTTATTTTAATGCTGGTATTATTGTATTACTGTACTGTATTACCAGTGCTTTGAAAATGAATTTGTAGAAATGAAATCAATCTAATCTGAAATGTTGTGACTTGAGTTTACAAACATCAGCTCTTTGGCGCTCTGACTTAGCCTACCGGTAATGCCATTTGTTGGCGAGGAATAAAATTGCTGTATGATCTTTGCCAGTGCTGCAAGATTTATGACAGTGCTGTACAACCTACGACATTTTGATTTAATTAGCAAATTTGAACGTCAATTTCAACTGAATTGTTGATTTTTTAATGATTGCACAACATTTTGAAGCCTTACTGTACAACAATTAATCACAAAGTATGGTATCTGGCAAAACTGATCGTTGTTTGTTCCCCTTTTCCTTATGTTTACTTGTATGTTTAAGTGTAGTGGCAGAATGCTTTTATAAAAAGGATTCTACTTGACCTTACTTCTTGCTTTATGCACTGCTGGCTTTATTTTCGTGTCTAATTTTCTGTTATTGTTGTGATGGCTTTGCATACCTATACTAACAGCTTTCTTATTTTATTGTTATTGAGATGTCTTGTGTATGCATATTGCTTGCCTGTACTGCCAAATTGCTTTGTTATTATTATTATCATTACTAATACTACTATTATCTAAATATTATTACGATAGCGTGTGTGTTATTTATTTTGTGTCACGCTTTAAAGAAAACGGAAATAATTTCATGGTATACTCTTACAAATTCATGCTTTAAAGAAAATGGGAATAATTTCATGGTATACTCTTACAAATTCACATTAGACTTTGATTACTTAACCAAAGCACATCTTATATAGTTTTCCCAATTTTGTCTTTAGCACCTGACTCTTTGTTTAAATATTAGACAAAAAATTGAGTTCTATCAATTTCCATAACCTAGATTATAAAATTAATCTCGGGACATTTTATTCAAACATGTATAGGTTAGGAACAAGATAATTAGTATTGAAAATATCATTTCGTGTAATTTACACAGGTTCCGCTAGTTGTTATTATTATTTTTAATTTTATTATTATTGTCATTATTTTTTTCCTGCTATTTAGATGTCTCGTGTATGCTTATTGCTTGTCTGTGTTGCCAAATTGCTTTTATACAGCTGTTTCTGCCTGTGTAATATACAGCTAGACGGTTTTAAACTATATATGTTTGAATGCACTGAAAACGGATTTTGAAGCGAAGCGAAAAATCTATTTTTGGGTGAGGTAGCCATGTCGTCCTGATGGAAGTTCCTTCATTAGTAGCTTCCTAGGTTATATTTGACTACAGTGATATATCCCAGAGAATTTAACAAAGGTATCCAGAATTCTAACTCCTGGAGCGAATATCCCTTAAAATTGGATATTGCGTAATCAGAGGACGTATTCTTGACACGTCTCATAGCTATCTACACCCCTAATAGCATTTCCACTTCGAGGAGAAAAAGTCGTTAAAGAGGCAACGCTCTCGACACTCCTACTGTACTGTAAATAGTGTGCCGAATCGCCACCGCGAGGCGCCACTAAGCAATTCTTTGTAGCTTTGTAGGTGTTCCAGATACAGTACCATAGGGAGGGATTCATTATCCTTTTGTCAAAAAGAGGGTGGGTCCATCAGGGCGACATGGCTACCTCACCCAAAAATAGATTTTTCGCGTCGCTTCAAAATCCGTTTTTTGGGCTCAGGCCATGTCGTCCTGATGGAAGTTTACCAGAGCATTAATATATCTGTGGATTTTCAATAGTGCTGTTATCTTGAGATAAATATTTCCTATTTGGTCTTCTAGACCTAGAGACACTTGATGTTACTGTTATACATCAATTAACCGATCATAAACTAGGTCAGCGCTTCCTGCCCCCTACAAGGAAGAGTCTGGGTAGACTCTAGGAAAAAACCCGAGGATTGTGAGTTCAAGGAACAATCTAGCGAACAGTTTGTATATTAGTGTCATCATATACATAAAGTATAGTTTGTACTTAGATGGTATATCTCTGTATAGGTTACTGATACCTCCCAAGTCTGGCTGAAAAGAGACAGACAGGTTTATATACGTGTAGGAAACCTTAGTTCAGTAAAATAAACAGTTTAGTACAATCAGTTCTTACCTGTTTGCTTGGAACAGTCTTAACTTTAGTTCCCCAATATTTTCTTAAATATTAAAAGAATCAAGGATGCTCTGACTTTATTCTTAATCTAGAATGTTTGAGGCGAAAGAGACGCTAAGATTCCTTCTATTGTTTATTACAAAAATAGAAATCATGGTTGTATTCAATTACATCTTATGCAGAACAATTCTGCATAAAAGCATAAATGGTAATAACAGAATTGAAATAAGTTTTACCTGAAAAGGAAAACATTAGCCACTCTAAGGGAAATATAAAATTTCACTATGTATTCTTTTGTTACTAGGAACATTGTGCATATAAGTATGCCTGGCACTTGTGTCAGTCTATTATGCTTAATGTCATCTGGGTAGAGAGGACAGTCTATAGTGTTATCACTAAACACAATACTCAACATAATATGTCTTATGAGTCTATCATGTACACCCTTCATTAAAAGTCCCAATTAGTGCACTGTTCTTCGCAGTAATCAAGCGGCAGGTTTTATAACACTGCCTGCCGCCACCACATGAAATTTTATTTCCTGTAATTGCTTCGCATAGTGTTTGAAGAAGACTCTGGATGGCTTCCATCCAATTAAGCACGAAGGCTTTCAAACGACATCGTCTGAAAGAAATTCAGAGACGAGGCAACTTTTCTCGGATCATGACCTGCGGGTGTACTGTCTGGATCCGCTCTGCGTATAAAATAGGTGATTTTCGCCCTTAACTGTTTCAAGGATAATGTTCAACCAGACGTCTCTCCCCTGAAAAGCTGACCTCCCTTAAAGTCTGAAGTTCTACGAAGATAGACCTTTAGGCATTTCACTGGGCAGAGGGATGCTTCTTCCTTCAGAGGGCAGATTCTCCAGGGACCCCATCTCTTAGTGGGCAGCTCGTTCTTGGCGAGAAAATTCGGGTCCGGAAAGAGGTTCAGTTCTCCGGAGTCTGTGAACTGAATGTGGCCATCATCCCTCGAGAGGGCCACTATTTTGCTAACCCTGGCTCCTGAGGCTAGTGCAAATAAGAATATCACCTTTTGAGTCAAGTCTTTCAGCGAGCAATCCTCATTTTTCAGAGTTGATGCTAAGTGAAGAACCTCATCCAAAGACCATGAAATGGGCTTTTGAGGAGCTGCGGGCCGAAGTTTAGCGCAGGCTTTTGGAATCTTGTTGAAGATTTCATTAGAAAAGTCTACCTGGAAGGCATATAGTATTGATCTGGCTAGGGCAGATTTACATGTAGTAATCGTGTTGGCTGCTAAACCTTGTTCATGAAGATGGATGAAGAAGGACAAGCAGAAATCCGTAGAAATATCCTTAGGTTTCTTCGCATTGACAAAGGCCACCCATTTCTTCCAGGAAGACTCATATTGTCTTCTTGTTGACTTTGACTTGTATTCTTCTAAGAAGTTAATTCTGTCCCTAGAAATCCCGAACCGTTTCTTGACAGCTAGGGCGAGAAAATCATGAGATGAAGGTTCTGGGTTTTCTCTGATGAAGCTGAGACAGTCAATTTCTGCACTTGCTGAGTCAGAACTGGGTCCGGCAACGGGATCAGCTTCAGGCGTAGTTCCGTTATCAAAGGGAACCAAACACTGTTGGGCCACTTGTGGGCCACTATAGCTGCTATCCCTCGAAAGGATCTCAGTTTGTCGAGGACTTTCAGCAGAAGGTTGGTTGGAGGGAACAGGTAGATCTTGGACCACCTGTTCCAATCTATGGACATTGCGTCTGTCGCTTCCGTTAGAGGATCCTCGTACAGGGCTACATACCGGGGTAGCTTCTTCTTGTCGCTCGTTGCGAAGAGATCTATCTGCAGTCCTGGGACTTTGCGTAATATGAAGGAGAATGATTTTGCGTCTAAGGACCATTCTGACTCTATCAGGTTGACCCTGGATAGAGCGTCCGCTGTCACATTGCGGAACCCTTGAAGGTGGACTGCTGACAAGTGCCATCTCTTCTTCGCTAGACGGAGGATGGCCAGTATCACTTGATTTATGTGAGGCAATCTCGAGCCTTGTCGATTTAGGCATCTCATTACAACTTCACTGTCTAGAACCCGATGGATGTGGATTGAGCAGCGAAGTTCCAGTTTCTTCAGAGAGAGAAGAACCGCCATGGCTTCCAGAAAATTGATGTGGAAGGTCTTGAAGAGGGGAGACCAGGTTCCCTGGACTTTCCGATGATGAGAGTGACCTCCCCACCCCTCTTTTGAGGCGTCCGTGTGAACGGTTACTGCCGGTGGAGGTGGTTTCAGAGGTGCCTTGCTCTTCAGGTTCTTGGCTTCCGACCATGGTTTGAGTAGTGATCGCAGACGATTTGGAATCGGTCTTTGTAGATCTCTTTGAGCGTTTGATGCGTAGTTTCTTCAAACTCCTGATGCATCTTTTAATTGTGCTTTCAATATTGGATCTGTCACTGAGGCAAACTGGAGGGACCCCAACACTCTCTCCTGTTGCCTTCTTGATATCCTGTCGGATTGAAGAAGTCTCTTGACAGATCCTGCTATCTCTTTCCTCTTCTTTGATGGAATGGAAAGGCAGTGTGACTGTAAATCCCAGTGGACGCCCAGCCACTGGAACTTTTGAGCTGGAGATAGACGAGACTTTTCCAAGTTGATCTTGAATCCTAAGTGTTCCAGGAACTGGATCACTTGCTTGGAGGCTTGCCTGCACTCTTCCTCAGATGCTGCCCACACCAGCCAGTCGTCCAGGTAGGCTACTACCTGGATCCCCTTTAGGCGTAGTTGATGAATGACTGCATTCACAAGCTTGGTGAATACCCTTCGGGCTATGTTTAGACCGAAGGGCATGGCTCTGAAAACGTACTCTCTTTTCTGTAGTTTGAACCTTAGGTAGGGGGGAAACTTCACGGTTGATTGGAACATGCCAGTACGCATCCGTCATGTCTGTGGAGACTGAGTATGCCCGTTTGGGCAAAAGGATCCTTATGTGTTGAAGCGTCAGCATTCTGAATTTGTAGTTCACTATGAACTTGTTGGATGGTGATAAATTCAGAATGACTCTGAGCTTTTCCGAATCCTTCTTCGGAACACAAAATAGCCTTCCTTGGAATCTGATGGACTTTGCCTTCTGTATAACTCTTTTGTTCAGGAGTTCCTGAACATATTCTTCCAGAATGGGGGTTGAGTGCTGGAAGAATAGAGGAAAGTTTGGTGGAGTTGAGCTCCAACTCCACCCTAGTCCATTCTTGATTAGGCTGTGGGCCCAGGGATCGAAGGTCCAACGATCCCGGAAGAGGAGAAGTCTCCCTCCTACCGGTAGCATCTCACTTGGAGTCCTGTTTGGAGGACTTGCCTCCTTGGCCACGTCCACCTTTGTTACCCCTACCTCTGAAGGGGCGTCTAGAGGACCCTCGAAAGGAACCTTGAGACTTTGGCCTAAAAATCGTCGATTGGCTTTCAAAGACTGGGGTGAACACCGGCGATTGGGTCGCCAGGGTTTTGGGGCACCAGTTGAAAGGTGGTGGTTGGATGTGCCACCGTATGGGGCACCGTGGCCACGGAAGCTGTTGCTGTTTTCTTGGCCGAGAGGGCACTCTTTGGTCGTTTTGATTTATTCTTCTGCTGGGAACCCTCGTCAGCTGAAGATTTTCTTTTTGAGGACAAGCCCCACTTGGAGAGGAGATTCCTGTTCTCCGTAGCGGCTTTGTCCACGACCTCTTTGACCACTTCGCTTGGGAAGAGGTCTTTTCCCCAGATATTGGAGGCTATGATCTTCCTTGGCTTGTGTCTCACCGCAGCCGAGGCGAATACGAACTCTCTACAAGTCCTTCGGGCTTTGATAAAGTTGTACAAGTCCTTGGTGACTTGATGCCAAATGAGATTTGGCGAAGACCATGTACATATCTGGGGTGTCCGGGATGCTTGCCATAGTCTCTAAGCCAGTCTGCAGAGACATGGAAGCAGCAAGGCGTTCTTTAGTCTCTTGTTCCCTGCGCAGGAGAGACTCTGACAGCTTCGGGTGGTTTTCGCCGAACTGTCGTCCAGCAATATCTGCCTCCAGCTTCCCAACTGTGAAGGTGTTATGAACATCCTTCCAGTCTTTATCATCTGATGGAAAAGCAAGGGAAATGGGTCTACACTCCTCCAGTGTAGGGTAAGGTTTCCCTGCTTCAACTGCCTTAAACCCTTTGTCCATAAAGGGGAAGGCACGTTTGGGGTTAGCAATAAAGGACGGGTGCTTTTTGCTGAGAGCCGGCACCTTGGAACTAGTAAAGGCCCTCTCTTTCAAGGTTGTTGTATATAAGGCCTGAGCCTTAGAGAGTTCGAGGACAATCGTCTCCTTCGGCTCTGTTTCCTCCTTGGATGCAGGTTCCGTCCTTAGACGGACATAGCAGTCCGGGTAGGCCCCTTTGCTGGGCCAAAACTCAATTTCCTCTACTGGGACAGTGCCCAGTTTCTCCGAGAGGAAGATCTTCCCCCCCCTGACATTGGCATATGCTCTGCATATCTCCAAGGGTTAACGTCAGAGAAAGTGGGGAGATCCTTGACGTTTAGCTTCTTCTGGGCTAAACGTGTTGCAACCAGCTGATGCATTTCCGTCCGAAGAGAAGCTTCTTTCTCGGACGATTTCTTCTGAATGTCCTGCACCATAGACAGCAGCGAGTGCAACGTACTCGTGATGGAATCTAGCTGGGGTGCAGTAGATGAAGTCAAAGGCACCGGCTCGGTCACTGTGGCTGATGATACCGAAATCGTTTCGGTCTTATCGACTTCAGCCTCAGGAGGTACGTCATCCTCCTGCTCCAGTTCTTCCAGTAGGAGATTGTTCTCAGTCTCCTCTGAGACAACCGACATGTTGTCATCTAATTGGATGCCCTTCAAGGCGTCCGAAACAACAGATTCCATCGGAATCTGTACTAGGGGAATCTCAGGTTGAGCCTGGGGAATGATTGCATCCGCAGATGCCCTAGGGAAAAGACAGTCCCTCCTCCTCTCATTAGGAAGGTATGGGCCAGAGGTGTTCTTCTGAAAACTCCTAACCCATTTTCGCAGCATGTCCCTTGCTGCATCCCTTGACTCAGTAGACTTTTGATCATCAAAAGCCTCTTTTATCAGTTTGTCACAAACGGTACATACCTGTGGGTCCCAGTATTTGAGAGCCCCCTTGGTGACTGCGCAGCGAGCATGGGCCCTACACACATCATGGCCGTAGAAGTTCTTGCTACGAACCCTGCAAAAGCTGTTCCCGCACTCGAGATGCTCCTCCTGTAAAGAAAGAAAGCATATAAGTATTCGGTGAAATTCTCAGATTTCAGCATACATATTTTTTAAAAATATTAGCTTGGATAGAGTAAGCTAGAAAATAGGAAAGACACCTACTTGTGTTTCCTGTCCAGCCCATTGCTATGACCTCCTCCAATATTGAACAGTAAATTCTTAATGAATTTTGTATGGGAAGATAATATCCTTTGATATAAAGTGTCTTCTTAACACAATGTCCCAGGTTCAATATTCGGGGTAAATTAATGATTGATAACCATTAAGTGGTAGAGAGGATCATTCTCTTGTATGTGATGGTCTCACAATAGGCTGCCCATGAAGCACCTTGTAGGTTGGAAAAAACTTTTTGGGCTACAGCACTGACTGGCGTCAGTATGCCGCCAGACCTGCCGGGCCTGCCGACACATGCCGGGCCTTGCCGACATATGCCGGGCCTGCCGACATATGCCGGCCTTGCCGACATATGCCGGGCCTGCCGACATATGCCGGCCTTGCCGACATATGCCGGCCTTGCCGACATATGCCGACCTATTCTGGGCTATTGAAGGCAGTTACTGTCTTCAGATCTATACTTTGGGTGGCCGACTGGCGGCCGACAACTTAGTTGCCGGCCACTGGTCATAGTATGTTTATTGTCGTTGGGTTATCGCTCAGCGACACCCCCGGCAAGTGGCGGCAGAGTAACTGCCGGCCGACAGACAACCAACATGGCCGCCGACAGGTATAAGCTGCCGGCGACCGGCCCAGTATAAGGAAAGGTAGAAAAAAAGAGAGAGGATGGAGGAAAGCAAAGGCTCAGCCTTGCCGGCCTACATCCCGAATGAGGGTTCAAGTGGAAGGGGGAATTATATTCGGGCTTCCACCCAACCATATCCCATCCATATGGGCTATGGAAGGCAGTCCAAGGGAGGACTGAAGAACACTCTAATGATTATGAGGGTACCTGCCGGCAGCAGACAGGGAACCTCAGGCCAGTTCTATAGATTACCCTTAGGGTCACATGTAGAATGACGGCCAGGGAGGGTGATGGTTCATCCAACACAAAAGAGACAGCGGGGAAGGGGGAAAAGTCCTATAAGTAAGGTAATACCCGAAGGCATTACCCAACTTAAAGGATTCTGATCTCAAGGTAACCTCAAGTAGGGGAAATCATTTCCCCCGGTTGGGTTAGTCAAGTGAGAAAGCGGCCATAGGACACAATCTCGCAAGAGAACAGAATCTCGTACCAGGTATCTTAGACAATGAAGAAATCATTTCTTCAGTTTAAGATCCACTAGCACAGGACTGTCTGCTAGACCGAGGAAGGAGGAATTGTAAAACAAAAACCTCCACGTATGGTCTAGGGAGGCCTAGCCTCCTGTATAGACAACTTAACCTGACTTGGGAAATCATTTCACCGAGACAGCAAGATGCCTAACACAGACTTTACTCAAAAACCGACTCAGTGGTTAAGAGAAGGAAACGAAACACCCCAGTAAACTTTGCCAGAACTCAGTTCACAGCGAAGCTAACTGAGGGTAGCCTAGGCTTATCAGAGGGAAGGGGAATTGCTCTTAAATCTCGCCAAGAGATCGGTATCGACTTAGAAGGTATAGGAGGCATCAACCTCACCTTAGAAGACTATACAAGAGCAATCGGGGACATGTATGAAAGTATACTAAAGCCCCTAGGCTAGTAAGTCTAGGAGCATAGAGAATCGTTCACCGAAACTCTCTTGTATACTATCTTGGAAGAGGAAAATTTATGCAGTAATATCTTAATTGTATAAAATATTGCCTGAGCTTCAATAAAACTTTACCAGGAAGGTTATATCATGCATGAAGTGTGTAAGTGCCTAGGCTAGGAAGCCTAGCACTCGTGAGGCTCGAACATAAATAGCCAAATCCACGACAACAATGACATAATAGAAAAATCCCTAGCTAAAATACTAAATAGCTAAAGCTATTAAAGCAAATAATGCCGGGAAAGTCGTTCTGGCTAACTAGATGTACAGGAAGAATGACCGCGTTCATGACGCCATCCGGCTGGCAACAGCTCTTGTTACGTTAATTATGATCTCAATCGAAGAGTAAAACTGGCAAGAGCTTACATTTACACAATTGAAAGATATTACTTAACTTTCCAGAAGCTGATGAGGCTGGTGAAGACATCATAGCGACAAATAACTCCAAAATAGCTAGAGATAACACGGAATAACACCGATCAACGAAGCTACGAGAGAAAGAATGGCTTGCTGGCGCTTCGTGGTGGCGATTCGGCGCACTATTTACAGTACAGTAGGAGTGACGAGAGCGTTGCCTCTTTAACGACTCTCCTATATTGTTGCCACCTTTTTCCCTTCGAAGTGGAAACGCTATTAGGGGTGTAGATAGCTATGAGACGTGTCAAGAATACGTTCTCTGATTACACGATATCCAATTTTAAGAGATATTCGCTCCAGTAGTTAGAATTCTGGATACCTTTGGTAAATTCTCTGGGATATATCACTGTAGTCAAATATAACCTAGGAAGCTACTAATGAAGGAACTTCCATCAGGACGACATGGCCTGAGCCCAAAAAACTATTTTTTCTGAATGACCTGCTGAAATGAGGGTGCATCTTATATGCTGTCAAATACGGTACTACATGTACTGTACTTAACAATATTTAAATTTAGGATACATGTGGGGTGAGTTGACAAGCAGTGCGAGTCCTCCGAACGAAAACAGCAAACGCTCAAAGTACAGTTAAGCTGTACTTAATGATAGTACTGTACATATATTACAGTAATAAACACTACCATATCAGTGAGTGTTATGTTATAGGTAGGTAGTAAGTTGGCCAGGGCAGCAGCCACCTGTTAAGATACTACTGCAAGAGAGTTTTTGGATCCTTTAACTGGCCAAACAGTAATACATTGGATCCCTCTGTCTAGTTACAGCTTTTTTTTTTTTTTTTTTTTTTACACCGAATAGTCTGGCCCATTCATTACTCATTCTTGTCTTTCATCATACACCTGACAACACTGAAATTACCAAACACTTCTTCATTCAAGGGTTAATTACTGTATTGTACTGTAATTGTTAAGTGGCTAGTTTCCTCTTGGTAAGAGTAGAAGAGACTATGTAGCTATGGTAATTAGCTCTTCTAGGAGAAGGACACTCTGCAATCAAACTATTGTTCATTCAAACTATTGTTCTCTGGTCTTGGGTAGTGCCATAGTCTCTGTAGCATGTTCTTCCACTGCATTGGGTTAGAGTTGTCTTGCTTGAGGGTACACTCGGGCATACTATTCTATCTTTTTTTTCTTCTTCCTCTTGTATTTTTTTAAATGATATATTGGGCAGGCCTGATAGAAGGGCCATGGATGCCTGGTGTTTTATCAAGGAGGTATCTTTTCCTTATCTGATTCTTTTTCCTTTCAAAATCCTCTGTACTGTCCTCCCATTGGTTGAAGTTTCTATCATGGAGGGTGTTTTTCCTTGCATGGTGTATCGGCTCCTCCATGTTGACCAGTTTTTCAGACTTTTTTTTCTCTTTTTTTTTTTTTTTTATACAAAAGTCAATGGGTTTGATCAATCATTTTATTCATATTTCTGTACCCATTGTTTTTGTTAATTATTCTTATCAATTTAGTTGTTAATCATGATGTATCCTTTTTATTACCATTATTTCTCATGCTGTCTGGAGACATTGAGCAAAATCCAGGACCAGTACATCCTAGATTTTGTCAATGTCGTCTACTGTATTGCAATATTAGTGGTCTTCATGCAAATATTTAAGATCTTACAGTTGTGTCCAGACAATATGATATTCTTTTGTGCTCAGAAACTTTGGTTTCTAATATGAGCACTCATCTGAGCTCCTTATAACTGGTTTTAAGAAGCCACTAATGTTGAAATGCAATGCCATCCCTAGGGCTAGGGAGATGGCGATGTGTATTAGGACTGAGTACCCTGCTTCTCATAAGTCTTACTATGAATGTGGATGTCATGATATTCAGGTGATAAAAGTTTGTGACAGACATAACTTCCATTTGTGTTTGATCTACCGGAATCCAGGCATGGAAGATTCTATCTTTGATTGTCTTCTTACCATTATAGCTAAGATACAAGATGATAGAAGGGTTGGTTCTCCAGTTGGGACATCTGATCTTGCCTTGATTTCATTAGTAGTGAAGACTGAGTAGCCTGTCCCTGTTGTATCATTCTCATGGAAGATTTATATGAAGTCTCAAGCAGACTGGAATGGAATTTTGTATGATCTTTTGGGCTCGAATTGGTCACAATTGTATATTAGTGTTGATCCTGTTTTTCCTTTGAATGAGAATCTAGTCAACATAATTGATAGGTGTATCCCTTTTCATGTGTGAAGGTAATGAGTGAAGGACAAACCATGGTTTAATGATGATTGTAGACGTGCTTATTTGGAGATGCAGGAGGCCTATCATCTTTGGAAGGGTAACAGATCAGATTTGACCTGGAATAACTATACTCAGCTTAGAGCTTATGCTTCAACTGAAAAGGAATACAATTTAACCATAAAAGGAAACCTTTCTGGTACAACCTAGGAACATAAGTGGTGGACTACCCTTAAATCTGCACTCTTTGGTATAGATACAACAGTTTCTAGTTCACTTAAGCCAGAAGGCTCTCTCACTCACTCTCCAAAGGTAAAAGGCAACCCTTTTGACTGATGTGTTTGACAGTAAGCAGAGTAATGAGAAACTCTTTACTTCCTCTATCCTGAGGCTAAACTAACTAGTTTATCTTTTCGGTCACGTGAAATTAAAGCTCTGTTGATGGACCTTGATGCTTATGGAGGTGTGGACCCGGATGGTATCTTTCCTTTGTTTTTTATAAAGACTGCAGATTTCATAGTGTTAATCCAGAATCCGTATGCTAAAAGATTTTCCATCTCCTGAATAAGTTTTCCTCTTTTCTGAGAAATAATGGTTGACTGCATCGGTATAGTACTCTTCACACGTTCATATATTTTGTCTGTTGTTAAAAATCATATCAATTGTGGACTTATTCATATATGATTATTCAACGTGTACAATTTTCACCTTATTCTACTCTGTTATTTTCATCTTAGTTTCCATCTTTACAGCCTGCCATAGCTTAGTCGCACCAGTGGATCACCACTGCTTTACGCTTACTACACACTATCTTGAGATTAAAATAGTGTAATCAAGCTTTATGAAGGGGAATCACAGATGATACAATGCACATTGCCATTATTTGAGAGAGATCACACATGCCTGAAAGTGAGGTAAACAAGAATGTGACAATTTTCATTAAGGTTATAGTGGCCTATGTGGTAACCTACCTGACTGGTGAACGCCAGACTGCGGTTCGAGTACTGCTCAAACTTGTTTGTTTCTTTTGTCGCTGCAATCTCACCATCCTTGTGAGCTAAGGATGGGGAGTTTGGGGGAGCTTATAGACCTATCTGCTGAGTCATCAGCAGACATTGCCTGGTCCTCCTTGGTCCTAGCTTGAGTGGAGAGGGGTCTTGGGCGCTGATCATATGTAATGTGGTCAGTCTCTAGGGCGTTGTCCTGCTTGATAGGGTAACGTCATGGTCCCTTGCCTTTGTCATTCATGAGTGGGCTTTAAACCTTTAAACTAAGAGGCAAATTAATCAACCACCCAACCACACTAATTGGAATTCAATACAAAATTTTCAACTATTTACTTAATTCACAAACGTTCGCATCTTTGACCTCTTAGGTCAGATGTTTGTATTAAGGGGACATAATGTACTCATATGAATGTGTTTGTTTTATATATATATATATATATATATATATATATATATATATATATATATATATATATATATATATATATATATACATACATACATACATACATACACACAGCAATTCCTCAACATATTGAGATTCAGTTATCACTCCCTCAGTACATCGCAGATTTATAAGTATATTATATGTAAATCTGTGTTGTTGATTCTTTTATATAGCTGGTTTCCGAGGGCAGATAATTTTTATATTTTTCGTATTTTATGTTTTCTTAAATAATCATTTCTGGGCCTAAAATTAATGAAGTAGATTGCAGCAATACCTTGTAGACTCATGCAACTTGCGATCTTACATATTGTTCGAGCCATAAATTTTTACCAATGAAGATTATTTTATCATGTATAGTTCATTTTTTGAGACCAAAGTGTTAAACTAACCTCATTTCCTTAACCTCTTTATCGCAATTTCTAGTTCAACAAGTTAAAAAAGCAAAAGAAAATAAGAGTATCGTTAGTAATTCATACAGGCGATGACGTTAAGTAGAATATGGCTGATATATTATTACATTATACCTTTATTGGTTTATGAAAGGTAAATCAAATGGCAGAAAAGCTACTAAATGAGTTGGAAGAAAAAGTCAATAATTTCCTAAGCTTTGTAATCAAGCGCAGTGAAACTAAAGACTAGGATTAACGTGCATTAGCAACAGGGATGAATCACCCCTAACTTCAATATCTAATTAAAATCGATATTAGATAAAATATGAGAGAAGTATTTCCACTAAAAACTACATACCTGTATATGTAAAATAAAAACGATAGTTCAAGTAATAATTGTCTCTTAGCTAGAGGAAAAAATTTCAATAGTTTACCTTAATCAGCTGATTTGAAAAGCATAAAAACTTTCAATAGTTTACCTTAATCAGCTGATTTGAAAAGCATAAAAACTTTCAATAGTTTACCTTAATCAGCTGATTTGAAAAGCATAAAAACTTTCAATAGTTTACCTTAATCAGCTGATTTGAAAAGCATAGACTGTAGTTTCGGTTTATAAAAGTAGAAAACGGAAAAGGCACATATCCCATGTGTTTTTATTTCATAATACGATACTAATATGTGTATATTATATATATACAGTTAAGTGAAACATCAGTTTTATAAAAATCCTGTTTATTTTAGAAATATATCTACTTTTTGCCTACAGTAAATGTAA
>NC_090725.1:273032812-273040312 GCF_036898095.1 Palaemon carinicauda
TACGGGCCCCATAATTACAGACACCCTAAAACTGTAGTCCATGAAATCGGGCGAAATAGGATAGGCTGGCACCGTAGATTTTAACCTTTAAAAAAAAAATAATTATCGAGAAATCTGACATTGCTATTTTTATTAAGAACCACCTGGGGGGGGGGGGCTGTCTACGGGCCCCATGATTACAAACCCCCTAAAAATGCATTCAATCATAATGAACCAATTGCAAGGAATTTTGACATAGAGATTGTATGAACTGGGAGATTAATTATGGCTATATCAATTAGGAAATTTTTCTTAAAAAAAGGGGGTCTTTAGATGTTGCCCCCACACACCTAGCATACACTTATTTTCTTCTCCGTGTAATAAAGTGTACAAAACTTATAAAATATTTAATGATTGTGTCTTACGTAATAGTTTATATTTTTCCTTTTTTTTAGTTTTCTACAAAATGATGCCACCCCAAAAAGAAAGATTATACAGAATAATTAATGGTTGAGTCTGATGTAATTTATATATGTATATATATATATATATATATATATATATATATATATATATATATATATATATATATATATATATATATATATATATATATATATTTCGGTTTTCTACAAAATTATGCCACCCAAAAAGAGGTTCTCATTCTGCAAATCCAATAAATTAAATTCTGAGAAAAGAGGAAGATAGCAGGAAACAAGAGTGGAGCAATTTATGGAGGGAAACAAATGCTAGAAGAATGGCAGCTAGACCTGAGACACAGTATGAAGAACGAAGAAAAACTAGAGATAAAGCAGAAAATGAAGAGCAGATGGATTTAAGAAGGAACACTATAGCAAGCAGAATGACAGCTAGACGTGAAGCCGGAGATGAAGAGCAGCGGAATTTTAGAAGGAACACTAATGTAAGTAGAATGATGCCAACCAAAAGAAGCTTCTTCAGAATATTTGATGGTTGAGCCTTATGTAATTTACATATATTTTTTTTCAGTTTTCTACAAAATGATACCACCCTAAAAGAGATTCTCATTCGGTATATCCGATGAATCAAATTCAGTGAAAAGAAAAAGATAGCAGAAAACAGAAGAGCAGAGGAACTTACGGAGGGAAACAAATTCAGCTAGACGTGTGAGATATAGGGTGAAGAACAAAGACAAATCATGCAAGTAGAATGGTAACTAACCATAGAGCAGAAAATGAAGAGCAGATGGATTTAAGAAGGAACACTAATGCAAGCAGAATGGCAGCTAGACGTGAAGCAGAAGACAAATAGCAGATGAATTTAAGAAGGAACAATAATGCAAAGAGAATGGCAGCTAAACGGGAAGCAGAAGACAAAGAGCAGATGCTTTTATGAAGGAACACTAATGCAAGCAGAATGGCAGCTAGACGTGAAGCAGAAGACAAATAGCAGATGAATTTAAGAAGGAACAATAATGCAAAGAGAATGTCAGCTAAACGAGAAGCAGAAGACAAAGAGCAGATGCTTTTATGAAGGAACACTAATGCAAGCAGAATGACAGCTAGACGTGAAGCAGAAGACAAATAGCAGATGAATTTAAGAAGAAACAGTAATGCAAACAGAAGGGCAAGCATAAGACGAAGAGCGGATGAATTTAGAAAGGAACACTAATACAAAGAAAATGGCTGCTAGACATGAAGCCAAAGATGAAGAGCAGAGAAATTTAAGAAGGGACACCAATGCAAGCAGAATGGCACCTAGACGTGAAGCAGAAGACAAAAAACTGAGTAATTTATGAAGAAACACTGATGCAAGCATATTGGCAGCTAAACGTGAAGTAGAAGAGGAAGAGCAGATGAATTTAAGAAGGAACACTAATGCAAACGGAATGGCAAGCAGAAGACGAGGAGACGATGAATTTGAGAAGGAGCAATACAAGCAAAATGGCAGCTAAACTTGAAGCTGAAGATAAAGAGCAGAGGAATTTAATAAGGAACACCAATGCAAGCCGAAAGATGCCACCAAAAAAGAGATGCTACAGAATATTCAAAGGTTGAGTTTTATGTCATTTTTATATATTTTTTAGTTTTCTACAAAATGATGCCACCCAAAAAGGGGTTCTCATTCGGTATATCTGATAAATCAAATAGGGTGAAAAGAAAAATATAGCAGGAAACAGAAGAGCAGAGGAATATTAGAGGGAAACAAATGCATCTAGCCGTGTGAGATATAGGGTGAAGAACAAAAACATTTCATGCAAGTAGAATGGCAGCCAACCTTAAAGCAGAAAATGAGGAGCAGAAGGATTTAAGAAGGAACACTAATGCAAGAAGAATGGCAGCTAGATGAGAAGACGTACAACAGATGAATTTGAGAATGAACACCAGTACAAGCAGAATGGCAGCTAGATGAGAAGCTGTAGATGAAGAGCAGAGGAATTTAAGAAGGAACGCCAAAGCAAGCATAATGTCAGCTTGACGAAAAGCAGATGAATTTATGAAGGAACACTAATGCAAACAGAATGGCAAGCATAAGACGAAGAACGGATGAATTTGGAAAGGAACACTTATACAAACAGAATGGCAGCTAGACAAAAAGCAGATGAGTTTATGAAGGAACACTCATGCAAGCAGAATGGCATCTAGATGTGAAGCAGAAGACAAAGAGTAGATGAAATTAAGAAGGAACACTAATGCAAACAAAATGGCAAGCATATGACGAAGAGCGGATGAATTTAGAAAGGAACACTAATACAAACAGAATGGTAGCTAGATGTGAAGCCAAAGATGAAGAGCAGAGGAATTTAAGAAGGAACAACAATGCAAGCGGAATGGCACCTAGACGTGAAGTAGAAGACAAAAAACAGGGTAATTTATGAAGAAACACTAATGCAAGCAGAATGGCAGCTAGACGTGAATCAGAAGACGAAGAGCAGATGAATTTAAGAAGGAACACTAATGCAAATGGAATGGCAAGCAGAAGACGAGGAGCAGATGAATTTGAGAAGGAGCACTTATACATGCAAAATGGCTGCTAGACATAAAGCCAAAGATAAAGAGCAGAGGAATTTAAGAAGGAACACCAATGCAAGCCGAAAGATGCCACCCAAAAAGAGATGCTACAGAATATTCAATGATTGAGTCTTGTCATTTTTTTTAGTTTTTTTTTTTTTTAGTTTTCTACAAAATGATGCCACGAAAAAAGAGGTTCTCATTTGGTATATCCGATAAATCAATTTTGTTGAAAAGAAAAAGATAGCAGGAAACAGAAGAGCAGAGGAATTTACGTTGGGAAACACATGCAGCTAGACGTGTGAGATATAGGGTGAAGAACAAAGACAATTCATGCTAGTAGAATGGCAGCTAACCATAAAGCAGAAAATAAAGAGCATATGGATTTAAGAAAGAACACTAATGCAAGAAGAATGACGGCTAGATGTGAGACAGAAAACGAAGAACAGATAATTTTAAGAATGAACACCAGTACAAGCAGAATGGCAGCTAGACGTGAAGCCGAAGATAAGGAGCAGAGGAATTTAAGAAGGAACACTAATACAAACGGAATGGTAAGCATAAGACGAAGAGCGTATTAATTTGGAAAGGAGCACTAATACAAACGGAATGGCAGCTAGACATGAAGCCAAAGATGAAGAGCAGAGGAAATTTGGAATGAACACCAATGCAAGCGGAATGGCACCTGGACGTGGAGCAGAAGACAAAAAAACAGAGTAATTTATGAAGGAACACTAATACAAACAGAATGGCAGCTAGAGTTGAAGCCAAAGATGAAGAATAGAGGAATTTAAGAAGGAGCACTAATGCAAGCATATTGGTAGCTAGACAGGAAGCAGAAGACGAAGAGCAGATGAATTTAAGAAGGAACACTAATGCAAACGAAATGGCAAGCAGAAGACGAGGAGCAGATGATTTTTAGAAGGAGCACTAATACAAGCAAAATGGCTGCTGGACATAAAGCCAAAGATAAAGAGCAGAGGAATTCAAGAAGGAACACCAATGCAAGCCGAAAGATGCCACCAAAAAAGAGATTCTACAGAATATTCAATGGTTTAGTCTTATGTCATTTTTATATTTTTTTTTTAGTTTTCTACAAAATGATGCCACCCAAAAAGACAAAAAGAAGTTCTCATTCGGTATATCCGATAGATCAAATTCGGTGTAAAGAAAAAGGTAGCAGGAAACAGAAGAGTAGAGGAATTTACGGAGGGAAACACATGCAGCTAGACGTGTGAGATATAGGATGGAGAACAAAGACAATTCATGCAAGTAGAATGGCAGGTAACCATAAAGCAGAAAAGGAAGAGCCGATGCATTTAAGAAAGAGCACTAATGCAAGAAGAATGGCAGCTAGATGTGAGACAGAAAACGAAGAATAGATGAATTTGAGAATGAACACCAGTACAAGCAGAATGGCAGCTAGACGTGAAGCCGAAGATAAGGAGCAGAGGAATTTATTAAGGAACACTAATGCAAGCAGAATGGCAGCTAGACGTGAAGCAGAAGACAAAGAGCAGATGAATATTATGAAGGAACACTATTGCAAGCAGAATGGCAGCTAACCGGGAAGCAGAGGACAAATAGCAGATGATTTTATGAAGGAACACTAATGCAAGCAGAATGGCAGCTAGACGTAAATCAGAAGACAAAGAGCAGATGAATTTACGAAGTAACGCTAATGCAAAGAGAATGGCAGCTAAACGGGAAGCAGAAGACAAAGAGCAGATGATTTTATGAAGGAACACTAATGCAAACAGAATGGCAGCTAGACGTGAAGCAGAAGACAAAGAGCAGACGAATTTACGAAGAAACACTAATGCAAAGAGAATGGCAGCTAAACGAGAAGCAGAAGACAAAGAGCAGATGATTTTATGAAGGAACACTAATGCAAACAGAATGGCAGCTAACCAGAAAACAAAGAGCAGATGATTTTATGAAGGAACACTAATGAAAGCAGAATGGCAGCTAGACGTGAATCAGAAGACAAAGAGCAGATGAATTTACGAAGTAACACTAATGCAAAGAGAATGGCAGCTAAACGGGAAGCAGAAGACAAAGAGCAGATGATTTTATGAAGGAACACTAATGCAAACAGAATGGCAGCTAACCAGAAAACAAAGAGCAGATGCTTTTATGAAGGAACACTAATGCATGCAGAATGGCAGCTAGACGTGAAGCAGAAGACAAATAGCAGATGAATTTAAGAAGGAACAATAATGCAAAGAGAATGGCAGCTAAACGGGAAGCAGAAGACAAAGAGCAGATGATTTTATGAAGGAACGCTAATGCAAGCAGAATGGCAGCTAACCAGAAGACAAAGAGCAGATGCTTTTATGAAGGAACACTAATGCAAGCAGAATGGCAGCTAGACGTGAAGCAGAAGACAAAGAGCAGACGAATTTACGAAGAAACACTAATGCAAAGAGAATGGCAGCTAAACGGGAAGCAGAAGACAAAGAGCAGATGATTTTATGAAGGAACACTAATGCAAGCAGAATGGCAGCTAACCAGAAGACAAAGAGCAGATGATTTTATGAAGGAATACTAATGCAAACAGAATGGCAGCTAGACGTGAAGCAGAAGACAAATAGCAGATGAATTTAAGAAGGAACAATAATGCAAAGAGAATGGCAGCTAAACGGGATGCAGAAGACAAAGAGCAGATGATTTTATGAAGGAACACTAATGCAAACAGAATGGCAGCTAACCAGAAGACAAAGAGCAGATGATTTTATGAAGGAACATTAATGCAAGCAGAATGGCAGCTAGACGTGAAGCAGAAGACAAATAGCAGATGAATTTAAGAAGGAACAATAATGCAAAGAGAATGGCAGCTATACGGGAAGCAGAAGACAAAGAGCAGATGATTTTATGAAGGAACACTAATGCAAAGAGAATGGCAGCTAAACGGGAAGCAGAGGACAAAGAGCAGATGATTTTATGAAGGAACACTAATGCAAACAGAATGGCAGCTAACCAGAAGACAAAGAGCAGATGATTTTATGAAGGAACATTAATGCAAGCAGAATGGCAGCTAGATGTGAAGCAGAAGACAAATAGCAGATGAATTTAAGAAGGAACAATAATGCAAAGAGAATGGCAGCTAAACGGGAAGCAGAAGACAAAGAGCAGATGATTTTATGAAGGAACACTAATGCAAGCAGAATGGCAGCTAACCAGAAGACAAAGAGCAGATGTTTTTATGAAGGAACACTAATGCAAGCAGAATGGCAGCTAGACGTGAAGCAGAAGACAAAGAGCAGACGAATTTACGAAGAAACACTAATGCAAAGAGAATGGCAGCTAAACGGGAAGCAGAAGACAAAGAGCAGATGATTTTATGAAGGAACACTAATGCAAGCAGAATGGCAGCTAACCAGAAGACAAAGAGCAGATGATTTTATGAAGGAATACTAATGCAAACAGAATGGCAGCTAGACGTGAAGCAGAAGACAAATAGCAGATGAATTTAAGAAGGAACAATAATGCAAAGAGAATGGCAGCTAAATGGGAAGCAGAAGACAAAGAGCAGATGATTTTATGAAGGAACATTAATGCAAGCAGAATGGCAGCTAGACGTGAAGCAGAAGACAAAGAGCAGATGAATATTATGAAGGAACATTAATGCAAGCAGAATGGCAGCTAGACGTGAAGACAAAGAGCAGATGCTTTTATGAAGGAACACTAATGCAAGCAGAATGGCAGCTAGACGTGAAGCAGAAGACAAAGAGCAGACGAATTTACGAAGAAACACTAATGCAAAGAGAATGGCAGCTAACCGGGAAGCAGAAGACAAAGAGCAGATGATTTTATGAAGGAACACTAATGCAAGCAGAATGGCAGCTAACCAGAAGACAGAGAGCAGATGATTTTATGAAGGAATACTAATGCAAACAGAATGGCAGCTAGACGTGAAGCAGAAGACAAATAGCAGATGAATTTAAGAAGGAACAATAATGCAAAGAGAATGGCAGCTAAACGGGAAGCAGAAGACAAAGAGCAGATGATTTTATGAAGGAACACTAATGCAAACAGAATGGCAGCTAACCAGAAGACAAAGAACAGATGATTTTATGAAGGAACATTAATGCAAGCAGAATGGCAGCTAGACGTGAAGCAGAAGACAAAGAGCAGATGAATATTATGAAGGAACACTATTGTAAGCAGAATGGCAGCTAAACGGGAAGCAGAGGACAAATAGCAGATGAATTTAAGAAGGAACAATAATGCAAAGAGAATGGCAGCTTAACGGGAAGCAGAGGACAAAGAGCAGATGATTTTATGAAGGAACATTAATGCAAGCAGAATGGCAGCTAGACGTGAAGCAGAAGACAAAGAGCAGATGAATATTATGAAAGAACACTATTGCAAGCAGAATGGCAGCTAAACGAGAAGCAGAGGACAAATAGCAGATGAATTTAAGAAGGAACAATAATGCAAAGAGAATGGCAGCCAAACGGGAAGCAGAAGACAAAGAGCAGATGATTTTATGAAGGAACACTAATGCAAACAGAATGGCAGCTAACCA
>NC_090725.1:273047812-273055312 GCF_036898095.1 Palaemon carinicauda
AGTGATAGATGAGTTCTTCATGGCCCTTCGGGGTGGCGAAAATAGTAGCCATGCCAGTAGTTGCACTTTGGTTGTGTGGTAGGCCAGGTGATTGGGTTGCGAGGATGTTGCGTGAGATTCCCGGTTAAAGAAATTTGTTTGCTGATTAGCTGTGGCGCTTGCTGTGAGATGCTCCATTCCAGGCAAACTGCTGCTCTGCTCGTCAGTGTCGTCTTGATTAGTGTGTGTATTCGCATAACGTACTTGCTTAGTCTTGTATCACTCGCACTTTTCACTACCCTGTGGTCTGCCAATGCTGCCTCCTCAGTCATCATCACGATTTTCTGTGAAAACCACCGATTGAAGTTATGAAACAATCCCTATGGTTGTTCTGGTATATTGGTAACGTCTCTGCCTGATGATCACCAGACTAGGATTCGAGTCCCACTCAACCTTGCTAGTTCTAGTTTCTGCAACCTCATCATCCTTGTGAGTAAAGATGGGCAGATTGAGGAAGCCTATAGGTCGTCCTGCTGAGTCATAAGCAGCCATTACCTGGTCCTTTCTGGTCTTAGCTTTGGTGAAGAGGGGGCCTGGGCACTGATCATATGTTTACTTTTCATACTATATACACATGACATGTGGTTTGGCCTAGAAAACAAGCTTGTTGCATATGCAGATAATGCTACTCTCTTTGCATCAATTCCATCCCCTGAATGTAGATCTGGAGTTGGTGAGTATTGTTCTCCTGTCTGGTCTTCAGCTGCTGATTTTCATCTTAATTTGTTAGACAGAAATTTACGGTCTATTAAATTTCTTCGTAATACTAAGCAGGCAGTTAATTCTAATAGCCAGGCCTTCATCATGAGGCTCAATACTACACAGTATTCTAGAAGTTTTATTCCAGCTGTTACCAAGTTGTGGAATGTTCTTCCCAATTGGTTAGTTGAATCAGTAGAACTTCAAAAGTTCAAAGTTGCAGCAAATGTTTTTATGTTGACCTGGCTGACATGAGACTTTTTATAGTTTATATATGACATATCTGTTTTTGACGTTGTCAATAGTTTATACATGACATATCTATTTTGACGTTGTTGATGTTTTTAGAATGATTCATTCTTAATTTGTTCTCATCATTTATTTATTTCTTATTTCCTTTCCTCACTGGGCTATTTTTCCCTATTGGAGCCCTTGGGCTTATATCATTATCATCATCCTCATCATCATCAGCCATTACTAGTCCACTGCCAGACAAAGACTTCTGACATGCCCTTCCACTCGCATCTGTTTATAGTCTTTTTATGCAAGTTTATACCCTCAATTACCTTCGTTCGTCAATACATCGTCTTCTCTTCCTTCCCTGTTTCTTTTGCAATCTCTAGGGATCCATTCTGTTATTCTTAATATCCATCTATTATCTGTCATTCTCATAATATGTCCTACCCATGTCCAATTCTTTTCCTTACATGTTACAATATCCTTTACTTCAGTTTGCTCTCATGTCTATTTTGCTCTTTTTCTGTCTCTTAGTGCTATTCGTATTTTTTCCCCTTAGATTTTTGAGTTGTAACTACCCTCTGTTTTAAGGTATTAGTAAGTGCTCCAAGTTTCTGATGTATGAGTTAATACTGGTAGGACCATCTGATTAAGTACTTTTCTTTTTAGAGAAAGTGGTATTTTATTTTCTTAGTCTCATTCTGTTTTCCAAAAGCTTGCCATCCCATACTAATCCTCTTTTAAATTCCGGTGTCGTGTCATGGAGAAGTACTGTCTGTTCTAAGTACTGTACGTATATTCATTAATCACCTCTAGAGGTTCCCTATAGCAAAATACATGCCTGTCCTGTCCACAGTATGTTCATATGTCTGCTAACGCTAAAATTATTCCATAGTGTAGTACTGTAATGTTATCATTTTTGGTTGAGGGGACATTAAAATTTCGGAGGTGGGATCCATGGTTAAAATCATGCCAAAATCAGTTATGAAAAAAATTAATCATGAACGTGACTTTAAGAAACTCCATTATACATTTATTCCTTTAATGAAACAGTTATGTGTGAGGAACAAGTCATGTATCGAGGGCAAGCATCTGATATGGATTAAACTTAAGATTATAACCTTCGAGTTATACTTGGCAGTCTTCATTTATGTTGTATGCAGACATCACTAATAAAACTGAATTGTTGTGAGAAGTCGAGGTCAGTGTCATATTTTAAGGTCAAGCATTTAAAAGCACGTCTGGTTTATTTTGTTGGTATATACTTTTTAACGCCATCTCGAAAAATCACTGTAAATTGCTTGTTATAAAATTAAGAAAAAATTTTCTTAGTAGTAATCAGCAAATGTTGATATATATATATATATATATATATATATATATATATATATATATATATATATATTTATGTATATATATATATATACGTATATATATATATATATATATATATATATATATATATATAAATATATATATACGTATATATATATAAATATATATATGTATATATATATATATATATATATATATATATATATATATATATATATATATATATATATATATATATCATCAGCCGTTGATAATACACTACAGGAGAAAGGCCTCAGACATGTTCTTCCTCTCCCGTCTGTTTATGGTCTTTGTTTTCCAGGCTATACCAGAAATTCATCGTCTTCTCTTAATTCCCCTTCTTCGATTGCAGTTATAGGGACTCATTTTATATACATATATATATATCTAATATATAATATATATATATATATATGTATATATATGTATATATATATATATATATATATATATATATATATATATATATATATATATATATATATATATATATATATATCAACAATGGCCGATTACTATCTATGAACTTTTTTACACGAATGACAAACGAATTAGTGATTTTCTCGGTTAAGCGTTATAGAGTAATTTCTGACAAAATAAACTAGATGTATTTTTAAAAGACCAACTTATTTTGATTTTCAGTATCACTGGCAACATTTTACTGATTTGCTAGTCACTTTATATTTTGAATTATTAGTTTGTGATTATCTGATAGGCCTAAGACTATCAAGATTTGATATATATATATATATATATATATATATATATATATATATATATATATATATATATATATATATGTGTGTGTGTGTGTGTGTGTGTGTGTGTGTGTGTGTGTGTGTGTGTGTGTGTGTGTATACTGTATGTGTTTGCGTGTGCACATGAAAAGGACTGAACTGAAAACATAGTTTTACACCAAGGAGATCTTTAGCTATGAAAATGCTGAAATAGAAGTACCAAATTACGTAGTTAGGAATAAGTATTTAAGGCTTATTCTTAGGATATTAAAAGATATTTTGGTCTTTCCTATACGCGTGTAAAAGCCTCGTTAAGTATTTTACTGTTTGTTTAGCTGCATCCATATTTTTAGTCATTTGTATTTTCTATTGACCATTTATCATAAAACCTTCACCTTCCAAATTGCTCATTATGACAGCAACAGTGCGAAGCAAAGTCATCAAAGAGTTTAGTTTGAGGTACAGTATTGTTTGTCAGTTGTATACTGAACGAGTTCGAGAGCAGTAAGGACGTTCTAAGCTGAGGGAGTTGGAAGTTTTGTCTACGCTCTTGTCCATTCAAGATATTACTTGGAAATATTTGGTGGCATGCTTAAGAATAAGAGACCATGCCTCTGTCAATCAAACTTTTCGTGTCTAACCTTCATTTCAACGTTTCTGATAGAGATCTTATGGAACTTTTCAGCGAATTCGGGTGCATCACGGAAGCCACAGTTCATTACAACAGATGGGGATATTCACTTGGAACGGGACATGTGATCTTCAAGAATAAAGAAGATGCCAATGAAGCTATTAATTGTTACAACGGCATTTACCTGGATGGCAATCCCTTGAGCATCACCCGCTTAGCTCATCCATCAATCTCGACGAGCTTGCCACCCAAATTGCCTGCGAAAGTGAGGCTTTCATCTGGATCTAGTGACCGCAAGAAACCTCTCAAGCGATTGGCCAAAGGGCCACATAAGATTGTTTTCCCACAAAACTGCAGCAAGGCTGGTAAGGAAAAAGCCGTTAAGGGTAAGAATGGCGGTCGGATAAACAAACGCAAAGCTAAGGGTAGAATTAATCTATCTGTCCTGGATCTTGATATCGAGTTAGAAGAGTATATTAAGGGAAGGAAAGCAAAGCCCATATCCAAGGCGGTTGAGCCTGTTAAGGAAAATTCGCTTTCAGATCTCTCGGATGAGTCCTTCAAGGATATTCTTGGAATTACCAGTAATACATCGTCGGATGGAGAATTGGTTGCGCAAGTTGAACATAGTTTAGATGAGAACTGTAATAAAGTGCTGTCGTTTGGCGAGATTCCATTAGGAGCTAAGAAGGGTTCTCATTCAGAAAAGGGAGAGAGTACTCCTATATTCTCTAAAGTTAAGGAGGAACCTGAAGTTGGGGTTAGTTTACACAATGTGGATGTTGCTTTCAAGAAAAGTAACTGTGACTTGAAAGCGTGCTCTGAAAATTCTGTAGACAGTGGAGAAGGTGAAGAAGAACTAGCAGGAAACTCGGTTACAAAACACAACTCCAGGGAAGAAGCAGATGACTTAAATCTAGTTTTAGAAGATGATGAAGTCGGTGATGATGAAGAGTTGTGTTATGATGCAAAAATATCAGCAGATAAGTGCACTGATAGTGATATTAACGAGGAAGCTGTTGATAGTGCCTTGAAAGTGAAGGAGGAGATGCTTGAATATCAGGAAGATGAAGTTAATGAAGTATCAGTATTGGAGGACTTTACAAATATTAGTTACGAATTATTTGATATCAAGGAAATGGACGAGTCTTCAAAAGAAATTGATCCTGATAAGTCTGTTGTTGTAAAGGAAGAGGGAGGTACACCAGAAGTAGACCATGGCTCGGTAGTTTATGGAAATACTTCCACTAAGAAAGTATCATTTAACATCAAGAAAACTATGGAAGAAAGTAATTCTTTAAAGTTGTCTGTTGACGAAATTTTGTTAGAGACTCCTGAAAATGCCTGTCACACTTTCAGAATTAAGAGAAAAATAGAATTGGAAAACGATAACGCAAGTTCATCTCGGAAAATCAAAGGAGGAAACGATACTGATGACTCGGACAAAGGAGATATGTCAAAACAAGCCGACGAATTGCTCATGAAACCACCGATTATGAAAAGGAAGATTAAAACTCGAACGAATGTGAGAAATGCACCTAAAAAGAAGGGTAATTTTTCTTAAAAACAATGTGGGTTTTTAAGTTACTTATTTTGAAATGGTATGTTTTATTGTTATTTCTTCTAAATATATCTATATAATCTCAATTTAAATTACACATGTTTAACTTTTAAGTTTTCTAAATAAAATTAATTATATGTTCTGGTCTTAGATTTTTAATATAACCCCATATTCAGTAATTTATTTGATATAGTTTCGTAAACTGACATTTATTTTATGAAAATGCAGGGCATTTTTGGCTGTTTAGCGTTAATGTATGACTATATAGTAAAGTTTAAATCTCCTTTATTTGTTTATGGATTGTTCTATTTCGCCCTATAGTAATTGTAAACTGCATTACTATGTCTACCCCACTTCATTTTAATTAATATTGGTCTGAATTGTCATAAAAACCACGCTTTGAAATTTACAACTTAAAAAGACTATGCAAGCATAGGGTGTTCATTTTAAAGCAGTTTCCAGATTTATATGTAGTAGTACAGTACTTCCAATGCCATAATGGCACTATTATTTACGGAATTCAGTGGTACTTTTCCAGTAATTTTGCAAGTTCGAGTACGAGAAAATTGTTGGAAAAAATCGAACTACCATTAAGTAGTTTTTCATATCTGAATAAATGTTTTCGGTGCATGTGGCTAACTTTCTTGAGTAAAGCGGATGGATGATTCTGAATAAAGAAATTTAGAAGGATTAAATTGTGATATCATATTTGGGATAATCCTAACGAACCTTCTAGATAAATTTAATCCCCTTTCGCAGCTATAATTTTTTTCTGCTTTATTTTCATCAAAACAGCAGATTATTTTTTGTGAGTCCAGGACTGATTCTACATTAGTCAGTTTTTAATAATGTAATTAGTAGAAACAAGCTTTCCTAATGTTAAATTTCTCTCTCTCTCTCTCTCTCTCTCTCTCTCTCTCTCTCTCTCTCTCTCTCTCTCTCTCTCTCTCTCTCTCTCTCAGTATTAATTTTGCAGTAACCTATGGATTACAACTGGTGGTTAACTACAATTGTATGAGGGATGCTTATCTTTAATCCCCGTTAATTAAGATAGAGGAACTGGTTTAGCTTAGAAACTCCTCTGTGTTGAAGGGGAAGATCTAGTGGTTTGATCTGGAAGGCTATCATAAGTCTGTGCGATTGAAATGAAGCACATAAATGCTCATGTTGATGAAGTGAATATATTGCAACAATAGTATTTTTGTCCAATTTTTTTACTACCAGGCTTGGTGACTGAGTTTATGCATCAGAATGCAAGGTTGATGTTAATACAGTAAATTAAAAAAATAACAAAATGATGTTACAATATGCCATCCGTTATCACCCACGGACGCATAATAGGCTGTCAAAGGTAACTTGGGTTTGTTACACTTATTTTTTTCCTCAAGTTTTCTATTTACGTTACAGCAGTTATCAGAGGTAAAATTTGTTAAAGTATTATTCATAAGCTTGAAATATTTGTAATTGAAAATATAAATATACTGAAGATACAACAGATGTGTGATGGGATTTTGTCCTCTTAATTCTACTCTTATTTAACATTACGAAGTGAACACAGATGGTTTCGTTATTTGTCTGTACAGAGGTGCTGCTGGTCTGTATTTCAGTGATTGTTGTTCAAGAGCGTCAACAATATTAGCCATTTTGAAGATTGTTTGCCTCGTGATGGTTATCCTGGGATTTAACCAGTTTTCATTTTTTTATTATTGTTGTAAAGATTAATATTTAAATGTAGCAGAATTTATTGGTGCAGTAAGATGCACAAAATGAAAGTTAGCAACTCTCGGATGATATTGAGACTTGCATATGGTATGAGGGCTGAAGTACAATACCTCATAAAACTCTTCTGAGCCAGTGATTATTTTAGCTTTGATGCCATCACAACGGATAAAAAACGACAGCGTTGGTATATAAACAACTTCGGACTATATTATACATACTATTACGCTGGGCTTGTGTATGACTGATAGAAGCGTTTAAAAGACAATTATAAGGGATCATATATGTATGTATTTATGTGCAAGTTAGATGTATATGTATATATATATATATATATATATATATAATATATATATATATATATATATATATATATATATATATATATATATATATATATATATATATATATATATCTCAGAAAATAGACATTAAGTCTACAGCCAAGTCAGGACTAACATAGAATGATCTTCCTATGTATTTTATTCCATATTTCGAAAATATAACACATCGTTCAGTGC
>NC_090725.1:273057812-273060312 GCF_036898095.1 Palaemon carinicauda
AATATGTGGATCTTCTACGAAACGGAGCGATCTAGGAAGGACAGACATGCACTGTGTCTTCGATTCGTTATAGATTATGTCATGTTCAATAGCGTATGCGTTGCAAGTATTGATGAGACATTGTAAGCCTTGAGCAGAGGGGGAGATGAGGACCATATCGTCAGCGTAGCAAAGGTTATTTATGGTAAAGCCATTAACTGTACAACCAATGGGAAGTGAATTCAGTCTGATATTTAAGTCGTCTGTGTAAACATTAAATAAGTATGGTGAGAGGATGCCTCCTTGCCTGAGACCGTTAGATGAGCCGAATTGCTGGGACAGGACATTGCCCCATTTGACACAGAACTGTTGTGTTGTGAACCAACAGTATAATATACCGATGAGATATAGAGGAGTTCCCCTTTTGCGTAGTTTCAAAAAGAGCTTCAGATAGTTTACTCTGTCAAATGCCTTCCGCACGTCTACAAAACATAAGTAGACAGGGGAGGCCGAGGATATATAGAAATTCAATAACTCCTTTAAAATATATATACAGGTGTCAGTCGAGTGGTTAGTCTTAAAACCAAATTGATTGTCTGCGGTGTGGAGAAATGGTGCAAGGCGACGGAACAGAAGAGATTCAAATATTTTCGATGAAATTGTTGTAATGGCGATGGGGCGGTAGTTTCCTGGGTCACTGGCATCCTTCAGTTTGTTTTTTATGAGAGGTATTAAGTGGACAAGTAGCAGGGTTTCGGGGAGATATTGGTGTAATATACAGGCATTAAATAGTGCAGAAAATAGGATATAAATTATAGGGTGGCAGAATTTGAAAGCCTCGGCAGGAAGGCCATCGCAGCCGGGAGCCTTGTTACTAGGTAATTTCTTGATAGCCTCGCACACGTCACTCGGGGAGATACGGTCACTATATTGAAAATCCATATTGACATTGATGAGGGTATCCACTTCATTTCGGGTATCTTGGTCATTTATACAATTTAGGATGGTACTGAAGTGATCCCCCCACATTCTTGCGATGGATTCTTCGCCAATTGCATCCCCTACTCTTTGGGATAGTTTGTTTGACTTTGGGTTTAGTGAATTAATATCTTTCCAAAGATGGGGGAAGTCATGGTTGGTCAATTTTCTGGACAGTGCATCGGCTCGTAGCTGATTTTCGTTGCTGCGACATTGACGGAGAGCAAGTTTGAACTGTGCTCTCGCTTGTCTCATCTGAAGAGCGAGGGGACCTTCTCTCTGGCTACCATCGTTCCTCCAAAGAAGGAACATTTCTCGAGAGTGTGCATAGAGGTCTTTAACTAAGTCATTCCAACCAGGTATGTTTCGATGGTTACCTCTAGAGAGTCTAAACGTGTCTCTTCCCGAGCTCCGTAGGGCATTTATGATATTTACGTAGAATTCCTTCAGTTTTGTTTTATGCTGTTCGTTGCGGCAATTAGGATTATTGCAGAGCAGGGCTTCAGTAGGTTGGATTATCGAGCGGAGATTACTTTCAGATAAGCGTTTGAATGCAGTGGATTTTTGGAGGTTGGAGAAATCCCATGAGATGGAAGGTAGCCTCTCCCTTTGGATGGGTACCGCCGGGAGGGAGGGTGTGTGAAATGTGATCTGTATGGGTATGTGATCGAATGCAGACGAAAGGTCGTATCGTATAATACATTCAGTGATAGAGCTATGCAGGCGGTCAGTGGTAATACAATGATCAAGCCAGGATGTGATGGGCATATTATTTCTGTTTTGCATGTACGTAAAGGACGAAGGAGGCAGTAGGGCAACATCGCTAATTTGAAGAGATTGTTGAGAACAGAGACGCTGTAATTCATTATAGAAAAGTCTGGATGGGTGCGCATTAAAGTCTCCTATTATGCATACATGGTCAGCGGTGGTATCATTGATAATACCTTGGACTTCTCCTAGTAATATACAATACTGATCAAAGTTTGACTGGCACTCCCAGGGGAAGTATGCATTAATCACTAATATGGTTTTACCTTCATCGTTACTTGCAGGCCGAGAAGTCTGTCAGTTTGATACGTCACTGGTTTCACGCACTTGTCCAGTGATCTATGCCATAGAAATGAGAGACCTCCTTTCGGACGACCTTGAATGATGTAGTCGTGAGTAACCATCGACGAGATAGAGAAACTGTTATAATCAACATGAACCGAATCACTGATAGCCAGGTCATGGGGGAGGAGTAAGGTTTCTTGCAGTGCAATAATGCCACGGAAATCATTGCAGAACTCATTAAGGACAGGTAAATTCCGCTTGATCCCGTATATGTTCCAAGATAAAATACTTAATGACTCCATGAATTTCGTCGACCTTTGGAGATAAGAGCAGAAATCTCAGGGGGCGTGGGAGTGGTTGGTGCTGGGGCGTTGACGGTGGAGGCTGATTGTCGTAGGTGACTTCGGGGGACTAGGGTCGCTGGGGGAGGGCGATCTCTTTTATGATCATAAAAGGACACATATGCTCCTGGGCCAAAGCTTTCGCCTAC
>NC_090725.1:273065312-273072812 GCF_036898095.1 Palaemon carinicauda
ATATATGTGTGTGTGTGTGTGTGTGTGTGTGTGTGTGTGTGTACGTATATATTTTTTAAAAGCAGACTATTTTTGTTTTGGTGTTTTACGATGCCACGTCGGTGGAAATTTTTATTATATGAGAATAGTTTCTTTTCCAGTACACCTTCGAGTATTCAATTAAGTAGGACATCGGTTTGTAGTACGAATTTTAGTAATAAATTCCTTATCGGTCAACGTCCAAATATAAATTTTCCGACCTTGTTCACGTGGTATATTATTCAAAGCTCTTGCATCACTGGGTTTACTATTGTTGTTGTTGTTGTTTTTATTATCATTATTATTATTATTGTTGTTTTTGTTGTTTTTATGTTGTAGTTGTTACTGTAATTATTGTTGGTAGTGCTATTACTATTTCCTGTTCCATGGCAGTAACAGAGGCAGTATTAATATTATAGTTAATTGATTACATTGTGCTTTTCAAGGGCATTGCTTTCGTATGAGGTATTTTTAGTTAACAGGAGATTTGTTTAAAGAGCATTGGGTTATTCATTAAAATGGTCCAAACATCGCAAATATGTTTCTATTTGCATTAATCGGAAGAAATTTGATATAGGTCGGCATATATTTTATATCAAACACTGAAGGGAATAGTAATGAGTGTAATAACGATATTGATAATAATTTTGCCACATATGTAGATTTATTCTCTCTCTCTCTCTCTCTCTCTCTCTCTCTCTCTCTCTCTCTCTCTCTCTCTCTCTCTCTCTCTCTCTCTCTCTCTCTCTCTCTCTTTTACAGTGAAATTCCAAAATCTCCCTTCAGTATTTTAAAAAATCCCATTAATGTAGCTTGAGGAGGACACCATTACGTCTCCCTTGCCGAAGTATATCAGGAATGTATGAGAATTTATGAACTATGGAATGCCTTATCATGGTTCAACGGCTTCCGTCTCTTCTTTTTTTTTATGGATTTTGTATGGGACCTTTTTCCCACGCTGGTGACCTTGATGTCCTGCCGATAATCGAATGCCATACCTGGCCATTTTACCCTTATCTCTAATGTCTCTGTCCTGGCATGATATCAATCATTATTAACGAGAGAGAGAGAGAGAGAGAGAGAGAGAGAGAGAGAGAGAGAGAGAGAGAGAGAGAGAAAGGGGGGGGGAAGCACCAGATATGATTTATAGGTTAACCATTTTTTGTGGGTTATAGTAAACAAAAATTAAAAGAAAATAAAAAATTATTGTACTGTGTTTTTTTAAAATCATGGAAAAATGTACCTCTATATAAATAGAACTATGATCAAACCACACTACGTTACTCTTACTACTAGTTAGCTTTCCAAACCATTCCCAATCGTTGTTAATTAGCTAACCGCCATCCTTTTTCTTTCACACATTTTTTATTACCTAGAAAAAAAAAGTAAAAGCAGAATATTGATGAGGATGATGTTAATGAAAAGGATGGCAGTATTAACATGAGCATTACAGTAATCTAAGGATTACAGAAAATTAGTTAAGACGGGGGACGATTAAAATGGTAATTTATTTTTTTCTGAAATAGGTACATTTTGTCATAGTAGTTTGCAGTAAATAACTAGCAGTAACACAGGAATAGGAATTAAATTAGTTTTTATTTTGTTTTTGGCTTAATATAAGTGACGAGAAAACTTTGTACGAAAGATGAATATCTTAGTAAACATGTCAAAGATTGACACGCACATACACACATATATATATATATATATAATAATAATAATAATAATAATAATAATAATAATCTTTATTTCAGCAGAAGCCATATACAGAGTTACAATAAGGGTACAGTGATCTTACACTTTTGACATGGTACAAAAAAAAAAAAAAAAAAAAAAAAAAAAGAGATGAGAAATGCAATAAATCAGTGATATATTATAAACATCAATTAGCAGGTTGACCACAGAGATCTAAGGTTTGGGTAACAAAGTCACATTAGAATTAATGCTTAGCAATGATGATACCATACATATTAGCAAACAAAAAGAGCGGGAGAGAGAGAAAAGAAAAGAAAACAAAATGGAGATGACAATGATATGTTGGAACAGAAATTGCTTGAAAATGAAGGAACACTGGGGAGGAAAAAAAAATCTAGTCACTGAGCAGGGGTGTGAAGGAAATACAGGACATCCAGACAACAAAGATGTAACATAATAAAACACGTTATCATAACAATACTGGGAATCATACCAAAGTTATTAGTGATGAGGATTTGGCATAGCCACACTATCAAATATTAGTGAATACAATTCATTGTACTGACGCTTCCGTATTCCAGGTTTTCCACATTTTGGATTTTATTCTCGCTGCACTTACAAGCACATTTTGAATTAGGGGATTTTCACTAGATCGTAGGAGGGAGGTGAGACTTACTATAGAGCGACGAATGATGGTTTTTAGGTTATCCAGACTATTTTCAACAAACATCGCTGAAGCTGAATGGTGCCTCGGGGTATTGGTGAGGCGCCTTAGGATATCATTGTGTATGACTGTGATACGTCTCATCGATTCTCGCGTATAGTTTGCCCATAGCGAGCAGCCGTATACGTTATAGCAGTAGGTTTGAAATAGGAGTTTTTTGATATCTTGGCGGCAGAAGGCAAATCTTCTCGTTACCATGTTCCCTAGACAACACAGTTTTCGTCGCCTGTTTTCAATGTCAGATGTGTCCTTTAAATCTTTCGTAATGATGTGACCTAGGTAAGGAAAATCATTGACAAATTCTAGCTGATGGTTTTGAAGGTAAATATGTGGATCTTCTACGAAACGGAGCGATCTAGGAAGGACAGACATGCACCGTGTCTTCGATTCGTTATAGATTATGTCATGTTCAATAGCGTATGCGTTGCAAGTATTGATGAGACATTGTAAGCCTTGAGCAGAGGGGGAGATGAGGACCATATCGTCAGCGTAGCAAAGGTTATTTATGGTAAAGCCATTAACTGTACAACCAATGGGAAGTGAATTCAGTCTGATATTTAAGTCGTCTGTGTAAACATTAAATAAGTATGGTGAGAGGATGCCTCCTTGCCTGAGACCGTTAGATGAGCCGAATTGCAAGGACAGGACATTGCCCCATTTGACACAGAACTGTTGTGTTGTGAACCAACAGTATAATATACCGATGAGATATAGAGGAGTTCCCCTTTTGCGTAGTTTCAAAAAGAGCTTCAGATAGTTTACTCTGTCAAATGCCTTCCGCACGTCTACAAAACATAAGTAGACAGGGGAGGCCGAGGATATATAGAAATTCAATAACTCCTTTAAAATATATATACAGGTGTCAGTCGAGTGGTTAGTCTTAAAACCAAATTGATTGTCTGCGGTGTGGAGAAATGGTGCAAGGCGACGGAACAGAAGAGATTCAAATATTTTCGATGAAATTGTTGTAATGGCGATGGGGCGGTAGTTTCCTGGGTCACTGGCATCCTTCAGTTTGTTTTTTATGAGAGGTATTAAGTGGACAAGTAGCAGGGTTTCGGGGAGATATTGGTGTAATATACAGGCATTAAATAGTGCAGAAAATAGGATATAAATTATAGGGTGGCAGAATTTGAAAGCCTCGGCAGGAAGGCCATCGCAGCCGGGAGCCTTGTTACTAGGTAATTTCTTGATAGCCTCGCACACGTCACTCGGGGAGATACGGTCACTATATTGAAAATCCATATTGACATTGATGAGGGTATCCACTTCATTTCGGGTATCTTGGTCATTTATACAATTTAGGATGGTACTGAAGTGATCCCCCCACATTCTTGCGATGGATTCTTCGCCAATTGCATCCCCTACTCTTTGGGATAATTTGTTTGACTTTGGGTTTAGTGAATTAATATCTTTCCAAAGATGGGGGAAGTCATGGTTGGTCAATTTTCTGGACAGTGCATCGGCTCGTAGCTGATTTTCGTTGCTGCGACATTGACGGAGAGCAAGTTTGAACTGTGCTCTCGCTTGTCTCATCTGAAGAGCGAGGGGACCTTCTCTCTGGCTACCATCGTTCCTCCAAAGAAGGAACATTTCTCGAGAGTGTGCATAGAGGTCTTTAACTAAGTCATTCCAACCAGGTATGTTTCGATGGTTACCTCTAGAGAGTCTATATATATATATATATATATATATATATATATATATATATATATATATGTATATATATATATATATTGTATATATATATATATATATATATATATATATATATATATATATATATATATATATATATATATATATATATATATATATTGTATATATATATATATATATATATATATATATATTGTGTATATATATGTATATATATATATATATATATATATATATATATATATATATATATATATATATATATATATATACATACATACACATACATACACACAGTATGAATATACATGCAAACATGTTTAAATACTGTACTCACAAAACATACAAATTCCCTTTCTCTCCTAAGGAGAAACAAGAACACCCTCCCCTCCCCCCTTAAAAAACTCCTTGATGCTGATCCTCTTGACAGGGATAAGGCAAGAATTAACCGTGCTAACATAACTCACTCACACTTAATGAGATGTGTGTAAACAAACCCCTTCTCTTTCGGGACACACGCAGATGTTTTAGGCTACGTACCCATTTTTATATACCTTTGTACCCCGGGTTGTACTTGATGGAGTGGCTGTAATGTGTCGTGTCTTTGTGTTGAAACAGTATTCCGACCTAACGGCCGTCTTTAATAGGAGCATCCTCTGTCTTGGTCTGAATGGCCTCGCTATGTTTTTGTCTCTATTAAATGTGTGAGTAGGGTTTGTTTGTGCTGTGTTGTAATTGTTTAGCATTGCTATGCCCTTCGTGTATAGATACTTCTATTCAATTATAACGTTGGATTCAATCATATTCATTGCCGAACATAACATACTAAATTGTCCTCAGGTAATGTATGTTATAATCTCGCATAATCATGTATTTGTTAAGTTCTTAATTTGATATTACCTAATACACAACGTGAATCTTTTAGTCAATTGCATTGTATTGCCTTCTAGACCGTCATAAACCCCAAGCAATGAAGTTTAATTTAGTTTACAAGATCATTCATGCTTTTTAAGAGCTTATTAAATTGAATACCAGAGAGGTACAAGAACAAAATTGACATCCGTTTCATCTTTCCAGTAACTGTTCTGTTAATAAGAACTCATAAAAGAGTTGCAGTTTCAAAGGCATACCTCCTGGGTGCTTTTAATTACATTGCTCAATTGTATTGTTGAATGAGAAGCTTATTTATGAAGATAAGAAGAGAGAGTTCTGTATCGCCGTATCAGGTTTTAATTAAATCTCTTGTAACACTAAATTTTGCATCGTGCTGTTGATTTATTGCACATTTGGCGTTTGCAAACCTGAATTTTCATTTAATGAGTTATAAACCGTAGCATATTTTATTTTAATATCTCTTCTGCTGTACTTAAATACATATTTACCTTGTAATATATTTTTGAGAAAAGAATTAGAAGGCATAAAAAAGTTAACCTTGAAAGGTTAAAGGCCATTCATGATAGGCAGAGGCAAGGGACAGTATATATTGTACATAGTATCAGCGTCCAAGACCCATCTCCATCCAAGCTAGGACCAAGGGGGGCCAGGCAATGGCTGCTGATGACTCAGCAGACAGACCTGTATGCTCCATCAAATCCCCCATCCTTATCTCACAAGGATGGTGAGGTTACAACTATCAAAGCAACTAACGAGTTTGAGCGGGACTCGAACCCAAGTCTGGCGATCACTAGTAAGGGACGGTATCACATAGGCAACCACAACCCTTAAACGGTGGTATATCACCTTTTAGGTATATAAATATACATATATATATATGTATATATATATATATATATATATATATATATATATATATATATATATATATATATATATATATATATATATATATATATATATATGTTGTAAAATAAGGCACAAATAAATTTTTGTATCGAATTCGTTTTGCCTCAGGATCTTCTTGATAAATTTGATCATCCAATACCTAAATAATAGTAAAGGAACCCAACTGACATTTGTGAACATTTCAAACACAATAGAAACTGCACAATATATTTATTATATTTTATTCTAATTTGGTTGGAAACATCCTGTCATTATACCTGATACCCCAGTTGTTAGAACTTGTAGCCTTGGAACCCCTTCATCTCTCTCTCTCTCTCTCTCTCTCTCTCTCTCTCTCTCTCTCTCTCTCTCTCTCAGACACACGCAAACACAAAACCGGCTTAAAACAACATCTAATCCTCTGTATCACGTGTAGAAAAATTTTGATGCCCGTAGACGTAGAAAAGTGTTGTGTAGCTATTTCATTTTATGAATCTGCGATGGTCAGAAGTTACATATCCCTGGGTTACCAAAAATATCATTTTATAGCTCCGTCAAAAAGCAATTAACAGTTTATTACTTGTATCAAGCGAATAATTTTTTTTCTGTTCATTTTTCTGATACTCGACACAATTGATTAGGAAAATGAAAATAGGATGATTGAATTCGCAGTTCTACTGTCTTGCATGGTATAGTTTCTTATTTTCTTTTCTCATTCGTTTGATGTTTATTTTACTAAACATCTGGGAATGCGATCATACTTAGTACAATTAACGCATAAATTTTGCACCTCATGTTGAAACGACAAGGGGATTAAAAAAAAAGTGAAAGCCTTTGTAATATTTGTTGTGGATCCTAACTCTTTATTGAGGAATTGTGAACGTTGTTTCGTGTATAAGAAATGAGATCGGGCCTTAGATAATACATTCCTGTCAGTCAAAAACATGCATCTTACAGGGAGGTTCGGGTTGTTATTTTTCGGTGTAGTTTTTTAATGGTTGAATTAGAAATTCAAACACTCCTCTCAGGAGTTCAATGTTATATGAAAGATTATTGCATACAGCTTATGCATTAACATTTCATGTCTGGCCAATCAATTATATGAGATATCTTCCGTGGTAATAATATACAGTATTATTATTATTATTATTATTATTATTATTATTATTATTATTATTATTATTATGTATTATGGAGTTACTGTTAAATATGTAAATTTGATCAAGTCCTGAATTATTATGGAGTTCCTGTTTAAATATGTAAATTTTATCAAGTCCTGCATTATTATGTATTTCCTGTGAAATATGTAAATTTGATTAACTCTGTTCATGAGCATAACAAGTGCAAAGGTAATGTTAGTGGAGCCCTGTCAAATGAATTTCCAGTGAACTGTGGCGTAGTCAAGGGAATGTGTTGTCACCTATGTTGTTTATCTTCCTCGTGGATTTTGTAATGCATAGAGCAGTTGGAGATGGTGGAGAAGGATTGGAAACGATTGGTAACCGGCACTAGAAGAGTTGGAAGACCCAGGCCTAGTTGGCTAAGAACTATGAAACGTGACCTAGGAGATGATGAATGGAGAGGTATGGTCAAGATAGAGGCGACTGGCAAAATCTAACCGA
>NC_090725.1:273077812-273080312 GCF_036898095.1 Palaemon carinicauda
TACCTACATGGCTGAGGACTATGAAGCGCGAAGTAGATGATGAATGGAGAGGTATTGATTTAATAGCTTAAGATAAGAGACAACTGCCGAAATCTAACCGAGGCCCTTTGCGTCAGTAGGCGTGGGAGGAGATGATGATGATGATTAGCTGCCCCTTTTTTCGTCGAGAGAGAGAGAGAGAGAGAGAGAGAGAGAGAGAGAGAGAGATCAAACAAACACTCAAACTAGCGAGAAGAGTAGTGTGGGATTGAAAAGATTGTGGTGGATGTGTGTGGCGATACTCGAGGCTCCTTGAGGGTTGACCAATCCATCTCCATATGTCACCATCCCCCTGTACGAGATAAACCTGTGTCCCGTGGTAACAAAGGGCTTCGCTAATGACCTTCGGTGTTAGAAAACATGAAAGTAATGTGAATGGTGGCGATAGTAAAAACGATATGAATGGTAAGAAAAAACTTTTTTTTTCATCGCTCACTATAGCTAAAATTGTGCTGGTGTCTAAAGCATGTTTATTATTATTATTATTATTATTATTATTATTATTATTATTATTATTATTATTATTATTATTATTATTATTATTATTATAACAAATTAAAATGAGAAAACAGAATGAACAGAAGTGTTCTCTTTTGGACTGGCATTGTAGTTCATCCTTGGCGATTCTTTGTGTACAAGTATACACGACCCGTCTAAAATGACGGCTAAATATTTAGATGCACACGTGCACACACACATTCAACCCTTCTCACCCCCCTCCCCTCTTCCTAACTGCAACCCCTTTCACCAGAGTATGACTATTCTTTTTCCCCTACCGGAGGGACCGGAAGAAACCGAGTTGCTATACGTCTGACCATGCCCTGAGTGTGACCATGTATATATATATATATATATATATATATATATATATATATATATATATATATATATATATATGTGTGTGTGTGTGTGTGTGTGTGTGTGTGTAGCTAGACACTTACTCTTTATTGTATAGGGGTTTGCTTCTACAGCAATATTAAGATAATAGCAAGTAGCTTACCTGCATGTAAGTTGCGTACTGAGCGGGAATAATGTTTTGAAAAATCGTTTTGCTAAGCAAAATAATTACACTTGCATTAGATCTGATTTGGCTGCTATATGAGAGGGAGCAGGTAGATGGGGAAAGGTGGAGAACGGGTGTTATATAGAAGCTGTAGGATGAAAAAATGGGATCTTACAGATAAAAAGATTTAAAGACCCCGATAAAAAAAAATGTCTATTTAAATAATTTGAATGAGTTTGTATTGTGATCACCATAAAGTGAGGATTAAGTGATAAAAGGAACATGTTATTTAATGTTTAAACTTGAAGAAGAGAGAGAAAGTGCAGTGCGTGTGTCAGGAGAAGCCCCCTGCTGGTAGGTAAGCCAGTGGGCGGAGACTCCGCTACCGTTCACTGACCACAGCCATATTTTACAGCCACGAAACTCGACTTGGGGGTTACTTGTTTCGAAGTGCCTTCTTTATTATTATTTTTTCACTTCTTTAATCCTATTTTGTATACAAATAATTCCCTTGTTTTTCAGTTTATCAAATTTAAATTAATAACCATAAGCTGGTTTGGCATATTACACTAGGATTAACATTTACTTAAATGATGGCTAATCTTGGTAGACCGACGCCTGGTTTTGTTTGTTGTGTCTGGTGGTTAAAGGATTGGTCTGTGTTTAGCTCCACCAGTCGGCGGCTGCATCCTGATATACATATAATGGCTCGGTAATCGCGATTATCGAGATATCTGTTTGGGCTCTTCTGTAAGACGCCTCGTGAGTGAGATGAACAGCTCTTACATGTTTCGTCGTTAATGCCACTGAAGGCAATTCATTGTCTGGAGTTCCCTCTCGAGAAAAGGTGAATCCGATGGTGTTTTAGAGCTTATTGTATCTAGCGGCTGTTTTCAGGTAAACACAAACCTATTATCGGACTATATATATATATATATATATATATATATATATATATATATATATATATATATATATATATATATATATATATATATGTATCATGAAATCATCAGCCGTTACTAGTCCGCATCATGACAAAGGCCTCAGACATTTCTTCCACACGCGTCTGCTTATTGTCTTTTTATGTCAGCCTGTACTCACAAACTTTCTTAGTTCGTTTATCCATCGTCTTATCTTCAGTTGCCTCTTTTGCAATCTCTAGGTACCCATTCTGTTATTCTTAATGTTTTTCTAGACTCTGTCATTCTCATTATGTCCGGCCCAGGTCCACTTCGTTTTCTTGTTGGAATATCCTCTACTTAAGTTCGTTCTCGTAACATTTTGCTTTTTCCTGTCTTAGCGTTTTCCTTTCATTATCCTTTCAAATGGGTTTTGAGTTTGTGTTTGTATATATATATATATATATATATATATATATATATATATATATATATATATATATATATATCAGCTTTAAGTCATTAACAAGTAAAATATGATGATGCAATACGGGTA
>NC_090725.1:273085312-273095312 GCF_036898095.1 Palaemon carinicauda
ATTTTTATTCATCAATGTTTGTTTCATCATTTTCAGATATTCAACGCAGCTAAAGTCGAAAGGGTATATTAAGATTATATTTTTAATTCTTCTTTGAATTCATTAAAAATAAAAGAATAATCACCTTTTTTTTGTAGCATTGTCACCAATCTTTGTCTGGTTAATAATCGTTTCAGTCAGTAAGATTTTTCATAATTCTTACCAAGACTCAAGTAGGGTGAGGTTGCAGACACTACAAGAAACTACCGAATTTGAGTAGAATGCCAGGAAGGGGCGTTACCAAAAGGTAGTGGTGGCCTATGTGGTAACGTCCCTGACTGGTGATCGCCAGCCTTGGGTTCGAATACCGCTCAAACTGCTTAGTTTCTTTGGTCACTGTAACCTCACCATCCTTGCAAGTTATCAACAGCCATTGCCTGGTCCCCCTTGGTCCTAGCTTGGGTGGAGAGGGGGCTTGGACGCTGATCATATGCATAGTGGTCAGTCTCTAGGACATCCTGCTTGATAGGGCAATGTCACTGTCCCTTGTCTCTGCCATTCATGAGTGGCCTTTAAACCTTTTGGTCAGCAAAACCCAAACCCGTTATCTTATATATGCAACCTGTACATGGTAAAGGTATTTTAGTCAAATTTGGGTAATGGTAGTTCATCAAGCATATATGAGTATTGATAAGCTTCGTTCAACTGACTGATTTTATCAATCATAATACTTGTAATAAGAAGTCAGCTTTCAGTCGGTACAAGTCTCACTTTGTTTTATAATTCTCCCAGAAGGTTTGTCACTATCACTGTTGATACATCTGCTTTTATCCATACAAATGAGACGCATTGAATGCACGCAATATATTACTGTTAATAGGACATGAAAACCAAATATACAATTTAAGATTAGGGGAAGATTTGAAGGCGAGTCTTCATAAAGTATAAAAGTTTTTAATATTTCACCGAATTAGTTTAGAATTTAATCCTTCATTTTATAATCAATAGAACCAACCATCTCTCTCTCTCTCTCTCTCTCTCTCTCTCTCTCTCTCTCTCTCTCTCTCAAAAATTTATTACATGAATTTAACGCAAATATTTCCGCCATAATCAGATTAGATAACGTGTTTAGAAAATGGTAAACTTTGAAATTCCCTTAATTTGATACTTATGGCCTCTATGGATAAGGTATATTTCATCATATTTAAACATAATGGAAGAAATCCACCATGAAAGACAGCTTCGGTGAAAGATGAGATTAACATGCAAATAGCATAGCGAGGGAGGTATTTAGCTCTTAAACACCCAATCCCAAGGACATCTATATATACAGACGATCGGGGATCACCACAAGTTTTAATTTTGAGTTGCATTCGAGTACGGACTAGCATTTTTTATGTATAAATGTACAAGAACAGCCAGTATTTTAAGCTACATGTTATTAGTTTGACAGAGCTGTATAAAATAATGTTCACATACGTCATTTTATACTCTCTCTCTGTCTCTCTCTCTCTCTCTCTCTCTCTCTCTCTCTCTCTCTCTCTGTGCATGCGTTTATGTTTTTTTGTTTATCATTTGGTCTTTTCTGTATCCGTAAATGCAATTACCTTGTCTGCATTCCAAGGCTTTAACTTTATAATGCTAGTTACTATGCCTCATATGCAAATGTAAGAGATTTTAATAATTTAATAACTGAGCTTTGGATGACGCAGCTTTTTGTTAAATCCAGTTTCACAACAATGCATGATCCATTTTTTTATTCTAAAAAAACTGGTGTCATGATGCAAGGTCCTTAGCAACTGCGACTTTAAATGTAAAATGTACCGATAGGATACATTGGATTGGTCACTTCCATTGACTGCTATTTTTTGGTAACCCTTGACCTATGGTATCGGGGGAGAAACTTGGGTCAAGCTTAACCGCCTTCTGTTGGTTAGGCTTAACTGCTTTCACTTCCACTTATATACCGGGTCCTCCTTACTAAACCACATCCCAAGTAGATATAGTTATTGGAGATTTTAGGGTCAAACGAGGTCATTAGGTCGTGGTCCGGACGTCACCATTTCGTCGAAGTGAGGTCTTGTCTGTATGTATTGTGGGACACTTTGGCCTGGCCCAGTGAGATGTTGGGTTGTTTGTATTGTTATTTTTCCTATCAAGTAACTTGTAACTCAATGTGGGTGTCAACTCCAGACTTGTCCGTACGTTGATCTTTATGAATGGTCTCTGTTTAGACAATCTTGTGCACAAATTAACCGACGATGTGGGTGTCTATGTAGTTATTACTAAGGCTCGCTTCATGCGAGCAGATTGGTACCTCGTGGTTTTGTCCGTGCTGACTAGAAAATAATGACGACCAACGATGCCCTTCAACGCTGTCCGATTGGAAGAATTTCCGAGCGGCAGTGATTTTATAGCCGCGTGCACCTAGGAGGATTAATACTAGGCGTGCACTGCTAACCCGCTCGGTTCCAGTATAGCGGCTTATAGATACTACAAGGCCGATCGACCAAAATCCTCTGGTGTGAAGACGTGCCTCATAACGAGCGGAAATATATCGTTTGAAACAAAAAAATCAGTTGGTTTTTATCAACTACTTTTATTTCCAAATGTATAAGTGTATTTTGTTAATAGGTCAGCTTATCTTCTCATTATTAGACGATTCTTTTCCAATTGATGTTTACATCTTAAGAATGTTCAAGGGATAATTAAGGTAATTTTTTATATACTTATATAATCATTTCGTTTTTTTTCACAAATGTTAGAGTTTTGATTGTTTATCATACATTTTTTTTTTTTGTAAAACTACTACTACTACTACTACTACTACTACTACTACTACTAGTCCCAATGATATATCTCAATATAATGATTTAAAGTGTAATCTAGTATGCTTATTTCTTTCGATGGTCTTAGAAACTAGGATAGACCATGTTTGCTTATCCCAGCAAGAATTCATACCACTGAAAGAAATGGCTATGTAACAGAGTAAAACACACACACACACACACACACACACACATACACACACACACACACACACACACCCTCTTCACGTCTTTTGAGGATTTTTGAACTGCAAGTAAGGAGAGTAACTCAATATGATATATTGATGAGGATCTTCATAAGAAATATGCCGATCATAACATTTTATGAAATACCCACTCATTCCCCTATCCTACTTTGCCTCTCATGTTTGCTCTCTGAATAGATTTCTTAGATTTTCTATTACTCCCTAACTATTCAGTTAATATAGTATGATGCACATACACTATATATATATATATATATATATATATATATATATATATATATATATATATGATGAGATGAAGCATGAAATAGGAGATGATGAATGGAGAAGTATTGAATTAAAAACTTAAGATAGAGACGACTAGCGAAATCTAGCCGTGGCCTTATGCGTCAATAGGCGTAGGAAATGATGGTGATATATATGTATATATATATATATATATATATATATATATATATATATATATATATATATATATATATATATATATATACATTATATATATATATATATATATATATATATATATATATATATATATATATATATATATATATACATACATATATATATACATACATACATACATACATACATACATACATACTTACTTACATATATATTTATCATCAGCCGTTACTAGTCCACGCAGAACAATCACCGTAGACATATCCTAACACTCACGTCTGTTTAAGGTGTTTGTATGCCAGTTTATACCCGCAAATTTTCTTAGTTCGTCAATCTATCGTCTTCTCATCCTTTTCCTGTTTCTTTTACAACCCATAGGAACCCAATATATATATATATATATATATATATATATATATATATATATATATATATATATATATATATGTGTGTGTGTGTGTGTGTGTGTGTGTGTGTGTGTGTGTGTGTGGAAAGAGAGAGAGAGAGAGAGAGGTGAGGAATAAGAAAAGAAAAAAAGCTATTTCTTCTGCCTTATTTAAATTTGAACTATTTAATCGCGGATGAATATCTGTGCAGTAAACATTAAACATGACTGCATCAAACGCCTACACAGAAATCTTACTAGCATGTGGGTTCGTCGGTTATAATTTCGCACGAGTATTCCCACCTATTTGAAATTCAAACTAAGATTTCATTTAACAATTCGCGGGAACAAGTACTGTAATAGCTTATGTTAATGCCCTGGTGGGAGTTTGCCAATAACATCCTTATGTGCCCTAAGGCTGAACACCTTCCAGCTGTGAGGAGAATTCCAACCATGTCTCCCTTGTCTCTTTTCCTTCCTGTTTGTTGTACATTACTGATTATTCATTACGTGGACGAATTCTTAGCGGTAATCGTATGTAGACGTTATTCAGGTTACGCCAAAGGGACTAGGTAGGGATTTTTGAAAAAGTCGAGAAGCATAAGCTGTTAAGACGAAGGTCATTCAACCGTTGTGGGTTTTTTTTTTTTTTTTTTCTCAAGTTTGTTAATAAGACGTCTTTATCGATACATTCATACTTGCGTCCGAAAAATTTTTCATTGCTTTCAGAAGATTCAAGCTCTCAAAGGCATGAAGGCGTAGTGTAACCTATGGAAATATGTAGATATGTAAATGTAAGATTTTAATTAATTTTGTAAAAACGCTCTTAACTAGTGAATATTTTTTTCTTAATAGAATTATAGTATATTTTTGCTTTCAGAACACTTAAGCTTTCATAGGCATGAAGGCGTAGTGTAACCTGTGGAAATATGTAGATATGTAAATGTAAGATTTGCATTCATTCTGTAAAAACTTTAAGTAGTGAATATTTGTTCTTAATAGACTTATATTATATACATTAATTTTGTCTTGCAGAAATATTGTATATCATGTAATTTATCCTTATCACAACATGAGAGATTACTGTAATGGCATTTGAACCAATATGTAATATGCAATCAGCAAGACCGCAATATATAGTATATATTCTATTACGGCTAAAATGGATTGTAGGTTGGGTTTAGGGACCCAGCTCTATCAGAATATTTGCTTGTTTACCTGCTTGCAGGCTAGTGTTCAACAGCTATCTATTTTTTTCTAGTAATTACTCAATCAAGCAACATCCTCCCACGCCATACAGGCTATGCGTTAATTTTTTTTTGTTTTTATTTTTGTGCTTTCAAATTTATTGGCTGAGATAAATCTTCAGTGTCATTCATTTCCTTGAGGTTTGCAAGATATATTATTATTATTATTATTATTATTACTTGCTAAGCCACAACCCTAGTTGGAAAAGCAGAATACTATAAGGCCAGGGGCACCAACAGGGAAAGTACCCCAGTGAGGAAAGGAAACAAGGAAAGATAAAATATTCTAAGAACATTAACAACATTAAAATAAATATTTCCTATATAAACTATAAAAATAATAATAATAATAATAATAATAATAATAATAATAATAATCTTTATTTCAGCAAAAGCCATATACAGAGTTACAATAAGGGTACAGCGATCTTACACTTTTGACATCGGTAAAAAAAGATGAGATATGCAATAATATCAGTGATATATTACAAACATCAATTAGCAGGTTGACCACAGAGTTCTAAGGTCTGGGTAATAAAATCTCTATAGAATTAACGCTTAATAATGATGATAACATGTATATCAGCAAACAAAAAGAGAGGTAGAAAAAAAAATGGCGATGACAATGAAAATTATGTTGGAACAAAAATTGCTTGAATAATGATAGAACTCTGGGGGGAAAAAATCTAGTCACAGAGCAGGTGGTGTGAAGGAAATACAGGACTTCCAGACAACAAAGATATACATAATAAAACACGTTATCATAACATTACTGGGTATTATACCTAAGTTATTTAGTGATGAAGATTTGGCATAGCCACACTATCAAAGATAAGTGAATACAATTCATTGAACTGACGCTTAATTATTCCAGGTTTCCAACATTTTGGATTTTATTCTCGCTGCACTTGCAAGCACATTTTGAATTAGGGGATTTTCACTAGATCGTAGGCGGCAGGTGAGACTTAGTATAGAGCGTCGAATGATGGTTTTTAGGTTATCCAATCTATTTTCAACAGACATCGCTGAAGCTGAATGGTGCCTCGGGGTATTGGTGAGGCGTCTTAGGAAGAAGAAAAATTAGATAGAATAGTGAGCTCGAGTGTACCCTGAAGCAAGAGAACTCTAACCCAAGACAGTGGAAGACCATTGTGCAGAGGCTATGGCACTACCCAAGACTAGAGAACAATGGTTTGATTTTGGAGTGTCCTTCTTAAAGAAGAGCTGCTTACCATAGCTAAAGAGTCTCTTTTACTCTTACTAAGTGGAAAGTAGCCACTGAACAATTACAATGTAGTAGTTAACCCCTTGGGTGAAGAAGAATTGTTTGGTAATCTGAATGCTGTTAGGTGTATGAGGACAGAAGAGAATCTGTAAAAAATAGGCCAGACTATTCGGTGTATGTGTAGTGAAAAGGAAAATGCCCCGTAACCAGAGAGAATGATCCCATGAAGTACTGTCTTGCCAGTCAAAGCACCCCATAACTCTCCTCAACGGGTTGCTGGTGTCCTGGCCAACCTACTAATAGTCCCCAATTTTATTCTCTTCGATTGATAAAGCACACACTAAATAATTGATTTAACGTCGAACAATCTCTCTCTCTCTCTCTCTCTCTCTGTCTCTCTCTCTCTCTCTCTCTCTCTCTCTCTCTCTCTCTCTCTCTCTCTCTCTCTCTCTCATTATCAATATCTATACACTACTAGATAGTTAGATCTCTCTGTGGTAAGGCACATGTGGGTATGCATTAGTGTCTGTCTGTACGCTTTGTTGCTGTATTTTGAAGACAGAGTTGTTTTGGCTTTGGCTTGCTTTAAGCGTTCTTCCTTCCATCTGTCGCTTGTGCCTGTGGCTGTTCCTTTGAAGGCCTTTCCTTTAACAGGAACTTTATCCTTGAGGGCAATTTTTTCCCGAAGGGTCCCAATCATGGCTCGTCGAATGTCTTTGCCCTATCCTTCTCCTCTTCCCTCGGAGGCTCTGAGAAACCAGAGGTGTGAAGCAAAAACACCTGAAAAGGAATTGAGTTGTGCTTGGTAAAGCTGAGTGAGACCACCCCTAAAAGTGTGAAATTTCCTTTTGTGTTGACGGAAAGAGTATACATCCAATCACAGTCTCTCTCTCTCTCTCTCTCTCTCTCTCTCTCTCTCTCTCTCTCTCTCTCTCTCTCTCTCTCTCTCCAAGAGTAACGGGAAAGGTGGGGACAATAGGTCACAAATATTCAAGCATGCATATGAGATAGGGTGTTATGGTATGGCGCAGGCCATAGAGGTAAAGTAAGACTCAGCAAGGGTTAGGAACTTAGGAGGGTTAAGATTTGTTGACTGTCGAAGGAAGGCGGGAAACTGCATACACAGTATGTGTGTCAGGGGGGTGAGGGTTAGGTCAATACTGTGAGAGAAGAAGCTAGAGACAAAGAAAAGGGAATGGGAAGAGAGTCTTGGTTGAAAGGGGATGCGAGGAAAAGCGGGAAATAAGAAGAAAGATAAGATTTTGTGGGAAAGGTCTTTATTGGCGTTCTTCCTTGACATCCTCATAAAGGGATTAGCTATTAAGATGCCATCATCTCAGGGGTACGTGACTTTTCAAAGGCTAATGATTGTTATTTGTCACTCAATGATTAGGAACTACCTTTGTGAGGGAACGTTTTGTCACTGCCTTGTCATATCATTATATTTGATTGTGTATATAGGCATGTGATAGTTAAGGGCCTAAAGAATTTGTCATTCACACACATACAAATACACAGAATTCTCTCTCTCTCTCTCTCTCTCTCTCTCTCTCTCTCTCTCTCTCTCTCTCTCTCTCTCTCTCTCTCTAGTTTTGTGATATTTATTCAGAGAACTGATTTATTGAGTGAAGTCTCTACATTTTATATGGTACAGTGAGAGTACGAACATATGCACATATTTACCAAACAATACTCCCTACCCCAACGAACTACCTGGCTCATAATTTTCCAGGTGAATATGAATATATATATATATATATATATATATATATATATATATATATATATATATATATATATATATATATATATAAATTTCTACCTCATACCTGGGATCGAACGCTAGCCCCTTCTAATGAAAGGCCAGGTCGAAACCAACCATGTCACGAGAGCCCATATATATATATATATATATATATATATATATATATATATATATATATATATATATATATATATATATATATATATATATATATATATATATATAATTTAAGTATATCTCTTCGAAATGTGTGTAACTTTGGTAAACTCGGGAGAGTAATATAATTTCAATTGGAATTGTCTTTAATAAAAGCCAGCAGCCACACAACTTCTCACGACATCTCCCAAGGTGCCATTTCCCGTCTCCATCCGGTATTTTGAGAATGACAGATGAAACGGAACCAGCCATCGTTTAAGTGACGTGCTTCCCATTAGCACCGTCCGTAATGACTTCATCTCCCCATGATTACAGTCACAAAGGTAAAGGGATTGCTTAACAAGCATGGGTAGAGAGAGGGTGTCTCGGTTTTTGGGACAATATGGGAAAATTTTATCACCCATAGAGGGGTCACGTATGCTGAGCGATTTTAAGGTTGGCATTTTTTGTGGAATTGATTGGCATTTTAGATGTAAATTAGCTGTATGTGTTTTTACATTAGCTGTTTATTCGTTACCTAGAAGGAGAGTCGTGATATATAGTAAATTATCTCTTCGTATAATTTCTTTGTCTATATGATGGGAATAACCAGTTGAAGGGAGAAGATCGAGAGGGAGGAAGATAAGGCGAAGGATGATTTGGAGAGAAAAAGTTTGTTGGAATAGGATGCCTTTGATAGAAGGCATCAGGGAGGGTCCTTCAGGCAACCGACCCCTTAATGTAGGTATGACGGTAGGAAAGAAGCATATTGCGATGGGACTCACAGCAGTGGGGATTCCACGTTAGACACCAGGTTTTGGTGATATTTTACTCTATAACTTGGATATTTTGGAGATTTATTTTGCTAAGGTAGCATGGACATTACAGTGATTATATGAGATATTGCAATGTTTATGCGAATCGCTTCCTATGACCATAAAATAAAAGTCCAAGTCAGTGAGATAAGACCAGGTGAATCTATCACAATTTTCTCTGCTCTATTGAAATCACTCATGTGACACTGATTATTTAGTGAAAGGAACTTGGGTGATATTTTCTGTTCTGGTTAAGCGTAATATATAGTTTAGGTGTATGGGCATCAAGCATGGGAAACGAATAATTTTCATTATTGTTTAAAGAGATGGATAAGAATGCAGTAATCTCTGATTATGATCTTGAGTGAAAAATTCGCAAGATTGTACACTATAGATTAATGATAAATTTTTAAGCCTTTGCGGTAGAATGAGGTGAAGAAAAATATTTTCTTTGAGATATTGATTGTTTTTCTGTTATATTGCGCTCAAGTGTGAAATACCTTCCATAGTTAAGGAGTTATCTTCCATTCTTTAAGCATTGGTTTTATCTTTGCTATCGAGTCAAGCCATACTTTTTCTACTTTTATCACCCTCTAGATTTTTTTTCTGATCAGGTGTAGATAAATGCATTAAGTTGGATGTTCCATCAGCTTCATAGAAATGGAAAAGTTTTCAAAATTTGAACCAAAATACTTAGCACTGTTGATTTGCAAAATAGATTATTCATTTATTTTCCATCACTAGCGAACTGACATGAATTCACAGGGAAGATGTCCTATTTCCTTAAAATGGCAAAAAACAGTTAGAATGATAACTTGAAAATTATTTAAAGTACCTTTTAATATTAAAAGCACTTTTATGCACACAAAAAGAGTTCACTTTTTATTGATCATTCTGTTTATGGAAAAAATAATATTTTCTTTATACCGTAGACATGCCAAGATCAAAAGTATTTTATTTGCAATACCTGACGAACAAGTTGCATGATATCAGAACATTACACAAGC
>NC_090725.1:273100312-273110312 GCF_036898095.1 Palaemon carinicauda
AGAAATTTATAAAACCCTAGAGACGGATTTAAGCGATAACTTTCCGTTTTTATGCCTTTTTTTTCTTTTTTTTTTTTTTTTTACTCCAGAGTGACTTTGTAAACCACGCACACACACACTACAGACGCTTGAATATGCCGTAGAATATACGGTTGGACACAGGAATTTCTGGTACACCTCGCTCTGAAGAAGTCTACACACCCTTAATGCCCGGCGAGTTCCTGTTAGCCCCGCCCACTACCTCTGCCATTTCCCTACGCTGTCTATTAGATAACTCGCCGCGCAGTAATGTTGTGGCTGGGTGCACATCCTCAGAGCGAGGTGTATTAGGAAATCCTGTATGCAGCTGTACATAGATAAGATTCTTACCATTAATGAGGATATTAATTCATTCTTTAACCTTAGTGTTAGGGAGAAGAATTGTAACTACTACTTCCCTCTGATTGAAAAAGGCTATAAACAACATGCCATATCAATTTATTAGTTTGGACGTAAGGGAATTAAAAATAATTCAAACAGACTTATGACTGTCGTGCACAGTTCTGAGAAAAAAAACGTCAATTGTACTGCACCACTGTAACGAGAGAGTCCTTTCCTGATATTAATGATATGGGCTTACTGGGATGTAAGTAGGGAAACATTACTTGAAAACAAAATTATCAACCAAATCAACATTAAATGTTTTGAGATAGTGAGATATCTGAATTCCTCTCAAAAGTCTCACCTTACCATTTTGATAGTCTCCAGTTATGTACTCTCGTACATGTTTACCCGGGAATATGAACAGTCAGCTGACTTTACATTAACATGCAACAATCAAATCCAACAAATATTGTTTCCATATTTCATGATAGTGAAAGCAACAACTTCTTAAGGATTCACAGTTGACTTCCACAGCAATGTCAACGGTCGATGAGGAAAAGGGAAAAACATTTTGATGATAACGAGGAATATGATTGGCCTTCCAGATGATATTGCAGGGACGAATCCACTCGCCCATCCTCATATAAATTTAAGTGTCAGAGAGAGAGAGAGAGAGAGAGAGAGAGAGAGAGAGAGAGAGAGAGAGAGAGAGAGAGAGAGAGAGAGAGAGAAATCATACATCTCGAGGACACTCCTGAGTATTCAGTCAACCAGAAATATTTCAGATATCTAGATGCATGTAATAAACCTTAGTATTTTTAATTGAATTTTGGTGTTTCACTCTCACGGAAAAGACTTTTGTTTATTGCTGAAGGCATTCATCGTAAATAAATGGTTTATCTCTGTTTTCTCAATTTAAGATTTATAATTCTAAATATATCTTGAAGTTATGAAGTTATTCAGATACAGAAACATGTATTATTGAAACACTCGCTCTCTCTCTCTCTCTCTCTCTCTCTCTCTCTCTCTCTCTCTCTCTCTCTCTCTCTCTCTCTCTCTCTCTATATATATATATATATATATATATATATATATATATATATATATATATGTATATATATGTGTGTGTGTGTGTGTGGGTGGGTGGGTGGGTGTATGTATGTATTATTATTACTACTACTACTTTCTAAGCTGCAATCCTAGTTGGAAAAGCAGAATGCTATAAGCCTGAGGGCTCCAAAAGGGAAAATAGCTCAGCGAGAAAAGGAGGTAATTGAAACTAAGAGAGAAGTAATTAACAATTAACATAAAATAATTTAAGAACAGTAACATTAGAATAAATCGTTCATATAAAACTATAAAAAATTTAAAAAAAATAACAATAAGAGGAGAAGTAAGATAGAATAGTGTGCCCGAGCGTACCCTCAAGGAAGAGAACTACTCCAAGACAGTGAAAGGCCATGGTGCAGAGGCTATGCCACTTTCCAAGAACAGAGAACAATGGTTTGATTTTGGAGTGTCCTTCTCTTGGAAGAGCTGCTTACCATGGCTAAAGAGTATCTTCTACCCTTACCAAGAGGAAAGTAACCACAGACCAATTACAATGGATGAAGAAGAATTGTTTGGTAATCTCAGTGCTGTCACGTGTATGAGGACAGAGGAGAATCTGTAAAGAATAGGCCAGACTATTCTATGTATGTGTAGGCAAGAGGAAAATGAACTGTAACCAGGGAGAAGGATCCAATGTAGTACTGTCTGGCCAGTCAAAGGATCCCATAACTCTCTAGCGGTAGTATCTCAACGGGTGGCTGGTCCCCTGGCCAACCTACTACTTAAACTATGTAAAAAGCTACTTAAGCCATTCGTATCTTATTCTGGACTTTTCCTACTTCAATGGATATGGTATTTATTCTAGTTCAGAGTTAGTAAATTTTGCTGACAAAACAATTTTTTCAGTTTCGTATGACTGCCCCAGCCCGAGAAAAAATGCGTATCATGATTGACTAAGATGCAGAATTAAATCCTTGCTCAAATAACATCATCAGAAGTTATTGGTTCGAAATACCCTTGTTTGGTCCTTTTCAAATCAAGTCTTTTTAATTTGGAGACATCTGGCAGATACTGCTTCGTGGTTTACAATAATAGTATCGGGTTGTGACTGATATTTTGTTGAAAATTTATAAGATTGTATCGATATACCTAATCAGAAAATGACTGGCATTATTTTTTAAGAAGAGTCTTGTTTCTGTTTTTGTTATTTGGATTAGAGGAAAGGCGTCTTATTAAATGTATAGTTTCCAAAACTATTTTGAAGAGGAAGAGAAAGTATCGTTATAATCATGGCGTATCTGGACCATCGTTATAATATTCGTAACATTGTTCTATAGTAGCTCACATACCATAATATTGTAAAATAGAAATCAGGTATTTTCTTTGGCTTTGATTTAAGCATGAAGACATTTTTATTTTATCATTTGTCATTGTATTTTATTTCCTAATTAAATGCCTTGTCCCTGTCTTTTTTTTCTATTTTTGGTTTAAATAAAACTTTATTGGTGTTGAATGTGACCGTGAGAAGGAATAGAAATGCAATGTTTTCATACGTGAAGTCTGTTTTAAAATTCTATTTACTATTCTATGTGTTGAGTTCGCTGTCCAATACTTCGAGATTATTGGTTCTAATATTATGATAACTAATATTGGTATTATAAATTGTATGTAAGACATTAGCCCCTCTTTTTGCTGATATATTTGCTTCTAAAAATGTTTTCTTATTTCTTATTCGCTTTGCTTATAATTAAGAATCTAGCATAATGTTTGTATAGATGTTGAAAGTTATTGTACTGGGAGTGTCAATACATCACTTTCAAGAATTACTTAAGGCCTTCAGATTTTATATTAGAATTGATAATGGCGGATTATTAGAAGTTATTTAGTTTTCATAGTTTTTCTTCTAAATAGTACCCCATGGCCTATGTAATTAAGGTTTGATTGGATGTTTTGATGTTTGAGTTAGTATTATGTTGAAAGCTGACAATAAGATTTATCCTAGAGACGACTTTGTTCTGTAATGGAATCCTTTTTATGATTTTTTTGTTTTATGAAAAGTTGTCGTTGACATAGAGGTGTGAAACGTGAGAGAATGGCAATGATAGAAGTTTTAACAAAAACAGTAATAGGAATTGGTGAAATCAGGTATTGTAACTATTTGAAACAAGCAATTCTTAACTGCATTAAGACTTTGGATATTGAAAAAATTTATGCATTTCAAATTTCAATTCCCAATTTTTTATTGCTCTAATTCGACTTTCATTTTATAGATATTCATATATTTTCTCATAATATTGGACATTTTTAATCATAGTTATGGGTTCAGTACTTGTTACGTTTGCATATGAATAGTACTAAATTATTGGAAAAACATCCAATCTCAACTCTTGTTAGACTAAAATCTGGGCATTTGCAAAATAGTAAACTGCATTTATGGTGTGCTAGATAAGGGAGTTTTCATGGCATAGATCTGATACTGAACAAAAGAAAATGAATTATTTTTAAAGATAAAGATAGAAACGATAAGATCAACGCTATTTGAGGGGACAGTCGTTGATAATGTAGAAAGGCCGTTGATTTATTATTTTCTCACCCAATTTCCCTTACTATAATGAGTGGTTTATAAATATTTCTAAATAGGTTTAATATCTAAGTTTGTATTTGTAGCTATATTTAATGAAGTATCTCTAACAGTAAGCTTTGACAGCAATACCCACCCACCCCAAAATAGTATTCAGTTGTATACTGCTTATAGCTATTGTATTTCACGCGACACAATTGACGCCCTATTTGTAGTACAGTTACAAATTGTTTTCAGACGAAAACCTCCCAGTTATGACAACTACCAATTTAGCCTGACAAATGATAGCAGTATCACATGTATAGTGTTGCTTATCCCTTCCTGTATATAAAGCCGATCGAGTTACTGAACGAAAGTTTTTATATTTCTTTCTGTCATTAAAATGGAAGTGGAGACTAGATTAGTATAGCTGAGGAACACGTAGCACCTGCTGCAAAAAATCACTGATATCATCTTTTTCACTATGGAAAGGGTGTACAGAGTTTCGGTGATTTGTCCCATTCTGAGTAATCTAGGTTTTTTCTGTGGTTTGTTTGGTTTGATACTCGTGGTTTCCCATAGCCAACAGTATCATATTCTTCGAAATATTTCCAAAATAGAAGCTAGGTGAAAAATGCAAAATGTTACAGAATTTGGTACCAATGACAGTCTGTACATATTGTTATTATTATTATTATTATTATTATTATTATTATTATTATTATTATTATTATTATTATTATTTGCTAAGGTACAACCCTAGTTGGAAAAGCTGGATACTCTAAGCTCAAGGGCCCCGACAGGGAAAATAGCTCAGTGAGGAAAGGAAATAAGGAAATATACTACAATGGATGTTTAAGAACGATAACATTAAAATAAATCTTTCAAATATAGGCTATAAAAACCTTAGAAATGTAAAAGGAAGAGAAAAAAGATAGAAAAGTGTGCCCGAGTGTACCATCAAGCAAGTGAACTCTACCCCAATACAGTGGAAGACCATGGTACAGAGGTTATGGTACTACCCAAGACAAGAACAATGGTTTGATTTTGGCGTGTCCATCTCCTAGAAGAGCTGCTTACTATCGCTAAAGAGTCTCTTTTACCCTTACCAAGAGGTAAGTAGCCACTGAACAACTACAACGCAGTAGTTAACCCCTTGAGCGAAGAAGAATAGTTTGGTAATCTCAGTGTTGTCAGGTGTATGAGGACAGAGGAGAATGTGGAAAGAATAGGCCAGACTATTCTGTGTATGTGTAGGCAAAGGAAAAATTAGCCGTAACCAGAGAGAGTGGTGCAATGTAAGACTGTGTGGCCAGTCAAAGGGCCCAGTAACTCTAGCTGTAGCATCACAACAGGTGACTGGTGCCTTGGCCAACCTACAATAGTCGAGAGAGAGTTTATTTTGTGTACAGATTCTTAACGTTTGTTTTTTGTTGCGTATAAGTAAGGAGATATTGTACGTAGGGAATTAATATAAAAGTCGTGGTCTTTATAGTCTCAAAATTACCATAGTCACAAAGTCTCTTTATCTACGTGGAACTCATTTAAAATTTTTGGAGTGATTCTTGATTGCAATTTTATTTTCGAGAAACACAACCTGTCTGTTTCTTCTTCAGTTTCTCATTGGCATAAAAGTCTTTTAAGATTTTGGTGATCGCCCTATCCTGAGGAAATATTTTGATACTTTCATTCTACCTTGTTTTGAATATTTTTCTGCTTTTTATTCTTCAGCAGCTAACTCCCATCTTGATTTGTTGAACAAAAATGTGCTGTCTATTAAAGTCCTTATCTCTGATTTGGATATCAATCTCTAGAACTTTGATTTAGTTATTTCTTTGTGAATGTTTCATAAGATGTCTCATAATTCTGACCATCCTTTGCATGCATTCATATCTTTCCTGAGTATTTGTATATCCTGTACGTAGTACTAGGTAAGTATCAGGCATGCAGTTAATTTTATCTGTCTTGCCTTATCCATTATAATGCTCAATACAAAAATTTTTTTATAGAAGTGGAATGATCTTCCTAATCAGGCAGTTGAATCGGTGGAACTTTGGAAGTTCAAACATCGCAAGTGCTTTTCCGATGAACAGGCTGACAAAAACCTTGCTTCATGGTTTATACATAACGGATCTGTTTTAAGATCGTGACTAACATTGATATATCTTATATATTTTATTATGTCTCTCCTATACATAGTTTATGCATTATTTCTTGATTTCTTTTCCGCACTAGACTGCTTTCCTTGTTGGAGCCCTTGCATCCTGCATTGCCATCTAAGATTTTATCTCTGATAGTAGTAGTAATAATAATGATAATCATTTAAACAATTTGTAACAGCTATTCATAATATAAAACTAGAATAGTAATGATAATAATGGTAATAATGAAAGCTATTTGTAACAGCTATTTATAATATTGCTCGGATAGTAATGATGATAATTAAAACTAATTGAAACAGCTATTCATAAAATAATAATGGTCATTATAGTTATGATAACAATGATAGTTATACAAGGTTTGCGTTATTGGTAATGATTTTGACGGACTCAAACTTTGGACGCAGGCAATAAATATGTAGATAATTTTTCATTGTAAAAAAAAAAAAAAAGTGAAGGTTGCCTCTAATTTCTCAACGAAGCCTTATTCGGTTATATAAGCCTAATTGAAACCCTAGTAATTACTTCAAACGATCACCATTGCTTCCCGAGTGATGAATGGGATATGCCTCGGTTGCTTCAGGTAATAGTTAATTGTAATAGTTCTTTTCTCCTTGAAGGTCAGATCTCATTACATTCATGAATCTTGGTAATTTGGGAGCAATTCTGTTCAGTAATTGGGAGTAATCGTTCTTAATGGCGCCTAATAACGTCGGCCTTAGAGATCCTACTTTAATTACACTTTTTATTCCTATAGAGTTTCAACCAGCTTGCCACAGGTAGATATAGAAGACTTGGGATGAAACGAATATTTTCGGGGCTACCTCTCTGCCCTGCTCTACTGCTTGGATTCACTTCATTGTATCGGGAAAGTTGTAGCAAATTGGAAACGTTCCTGCCTGGCGATCTTCCGAACTTGGGTTCGAGTCCCACTCAAACTCGATAGTTTCTTGTAGTGTCTGCATCCTCACCATCCTTGTGAGTCAAGGATATGGGGTTTGGGGGAGCCTATAGGTGTACCTGCTGAGTCATCAGCAGCCATTGCCTGGCCCTCCCTGGTCCTAGTTTGGGTGAAGAGACCCTGGGCGTTAATGATCTGTTTAATATATATGGTCAGTCTCTAGGGTATTGTCCTGCTAGGTCATTGTCACTGTCCCTTGCTTCTGCCATTCATGAGCGACCTTTAAAAATTTCAAAGATTGTTTATGATGATTTTTTTTCATAGCGTGAACATTAAACGATTGTTGTTAAAAGATTCTAATATAAAACAAATTAATTTGGTTTTATTTTGCTTTGTGGGTTTTTTTTCTGGCATTTTTTATGCCTTGGTGTTAGTGCCAGCTGTTTAATCTTTTAGCGTAAAAGAGCTATTCAACCGTACACGTATGGTATATAATAATAATAATCTTTATTTCAGCAAAAGCTATATACAAAAGAAATGATGCAGAAAGACATATATGTGCAGTATATTATTTTTCTTATGCAAAGCTGAATTTCTTAACTCAAAAACCACACAGGACTACTGGGCCTTACAGGTAACCCCCCCCCCCTCCTTCCCACCTCACGGAAATACCATATGTTATAATTAGAGTTGGGCCATAAATTTCCACCACACACGTTAGTACAGTATGCTTATCTTGAAAATTCCAAGTTTCCAAACAAAAATACTAACTGGGTTTGTAATGTTTCATTTCTAGATTTGCTCAATTTTGCTAAGATGGAAAACGTTATGGGTCTATTCAGAATGACAAGAGTAACCAAACCGTCATTTTAACTTGACTAATGGATCAAATACAACATATTTGATTGATTCTAAAGTTGCGTTTGTCAGAATTATGTTCTGTGTTAATAGAATCTACAACATGCGGTAAATTTGTTTGTATGAATCTATCCATGACGTATTATGATAAACATAGGCCAGTTTATTAAAGACGTTTAGTTTTGAAATTATATATTAGTATGAATTTGAAAATTTTTTGACATTTCTTCAATAAAACTGAACGTCTTTAATAAACTGTCCTATGTTCATCATAACACGTCATGGATATCTTCAAACTAACAAATTTACCGCATGTTGTAGATTCTATTGCCAAAGAACATAATTCGACAAACAGAATTTTAGAATCTATATGTTGCATGTGATCCATTAAAATGACAGGAGTGTTTACTTTTATTGTCATTTTCAATAGACCCGTGACGTTTTAAATCTTAGCAAAGTTGAGGAAATGTAGGGGTGAAACATTACAAACGAATTTCGTTGTTTTATTCAAATGCTTTTATTTATTATGCCTCCATATTGATAATGACAATGAAAGACAATGAAGAAATCAAACAAAAAGTAGTAATTGGTCGGGGTATAAGCCTTGTTGTTCTCATCCTTTTTCTGTTATGTATTTTAAGCTCTGCGAGGTGGCCAAGGCTAGGATTACGGACTGCACTTGTTTGTAAACTCCTGTTTTCTGATTTGTGTCGATTATGGATGATGGTCAGTAGAAACTGAATCCCTACTGAACTCAACAATAACAACCCAAGTTCTCTGTGGTTATACAATGGATGCCGTTCAATCACTATACGCATTATTCCTTTTCAATTGTGTGCGGTCATGGTACTACTGTGCCCTCTACTACGCATTTTTCAGCTACGCTTTTTGTCCTCTACCACTCACATGTACGCCCATATATCCGACCCCATACACACACGCTTTTACTAAGCGTATGTAGATCTACGGATTGTGATTGGCTACTCATAGTACGCCATGACGTCACTAGTCGCTGATTGGCGGAGATGGCAAGAGCCCCGAGATTGTGAGCATGGAGACATCATCAACACTGCAAGGGAAAGGTCAACGTACGCTAACCCCAGATTTATGTTGCCACCGAATGCATTTTATGATGTAACGACCTCAAATAAGCCTAAAGAAAAGTTTTAACCTGCAAGAGCACTGTATCTCTGAAAGTCTAAACTCGTTGAATGCGTTTGTTTTGAGGTCACTGAAGGATGTAGACGCAATTCCTCCCAACAGATTTAAATCGGGACCATGTTGGCAACCGTTGCAGGAAGGTGAGGGAGGAGGACGGGGCCCTATTTGTAGCGTTGGATGATCAGCGCCGATAACGTCATCGCGGTCGCCACTCTTTTGAGTCGAGGTTGTTGTTTATATTGAGTTGCCCCTTCCGTTTTGCTCAGCCAAGCAAATAAACATCCTCCTTTGCTATTGAGCAGAACTAACTCCCCAAATTACAAGATCATAAATTTTTCCCGCCACGGGAGGCATAATTTCTGCGTCCGCATTAATGTCTGTGGTTGACAGATGCCTCTTGGCTATTGAACAATGAAAAATGTTGCTTGATTTGTAATTTATTTGACATGTTCTGCAATTATAACTGAGAGAGGGCAAAGTTACTGATTGATGTCGAAACAGTACCTAACAATATAATTTATTTGAGGGGTGTAACAAGCGACACTACGATTTATTACTAATTTCTTGAGATATTTACTTTTTCACTAATGGGCCAGAATTTCTTTTGCAAAAAAAAAAAAAAATGCTATGTGAAATCTGTCCCTTCATCACAGATTGATGATTTGTAAATATAAAGATGAGAGTTCTATATCAATAAAGAAATTTTAGGGACAGAGATCCTTTTTAGTTCAGGGACAACACTAAATAAATAAAAAGGTTGTAAGGAATTCGTGATCTCTATCCTTGAAAAATAAAACGCTTGACTGCAAATTATATAAAAGACTACGTTGTGTGAAAAACTGTTCAGCCTTCTGATTTTTCAGCAAGTCTGTGGGTGTGAGGGTGCTACCCCAATGCCCTTCTTGATTCCAGGAGATACTGCTAATTATTTACGGCTTTATGGGTTTG
>NC_090725.1:273115312-273117812 GCF_036898095.1 Palaemon carinicauda
TGACTCACCGCTTCTCTCATCCTACCTTTCATACTCGCAAACATATTTCCTTCAAGTTAACATGCATTGCATTACCTTCATTGTTTCCATTGTGAATGCAATGTGTAATATGTGTTGGTGTCTTATTTTTCCTTCTACCAGCCTCTACTCGTTTTGGTCGCTTTTGCAGTGTAATAGATAAGATTTCATTTTAATAACATAAATACGTGTGATTAAAAAGAATATAAACGTCCTTATGTTTATTTGATCAAATCCCATAAACGCCATTTTTTTTGTAAAATGCAAGATACTTTATATGAAAACGCATAGTGTAATCTTACTATAGAAATATTATCTTTCTGGAGAGAGAGAGAGAGAGAGAGAGAGAGAGAGAGAGAGAGAGAGAGAGAGAGAGAGAGAGAGAGAGAGAGAGAGAGAGAGAGAGAACGTGTGCTCATTTAGGCATATGATTATTTTTAAAACTTTTATAAGGATAAATTTTATCACCGATGTGAGGATTTTCTTTTCATGGAAATAGAATTTAAACTCATATGAATTGCAGTATTTGGATATATAAAGAAATATAAATCCTTCAGCTTCTTCAATTCTACATAGCGATCCTTATTTTTGCATTTTACGAGGAGAGTGAAGCGTCAAAGATTGCCCTAACAGAATGCCCCACAATTCCTTTGACTGCCTCTAATGCCTGTTTCGATGTTAGTGTGATTCTTTATTCCGCTTTGACAAAACAAGTCCTTTATGGAGCCATCCGTCTTTGTTAATGCAAATAAGGGCAAGAGGTGTTAATTGTTTTTCAGAAAGGTAATAATTGCCTCGCCTGATCATCTTATAATTTATGCTTTCCAGACAGGTCTCTTTTTTTTAATGCAAATGTGGGTATAATTGGCTACCAATTTGGTCACTTATTTGTCCTTTTTTATGTATTTTTCTCTTCGTTGATTTTCGCCCAAGGTATCAACACTTGGTGTTCACAGGCCTTACCCTCCTTAGCATAACTCTCCTACTCCCTACCCTCCCATCCAGGTAAATTTAACATGAACCCCCCCCCCAGCTCTAGTCGTGATCGTTCTATTGTATTTTGATATACAGTATATCCCCCTTTTTGGGGGGTTATTACATAGTGATTAACTCAGTGTTCACGCTAAACCTTTCCCTTGCATGATTATTATTTTTTAATTACTGTCTCAATATTGTGTCGTGATTGGCATTTCATTATATCCTGGGCTTCTCTGTTGATTGATGATAAAATCGTTCTTTGTGTAATCGTTTGTCTGTTTTTATACGTTTTTATTTATTGTGCTGTTTATACAGCTGAGAAATTGGTAACTCGGTTTTTGTATTACTAACAATATAATGTGAAGTAATATTTTCCTAATGATGAATATAAGAGCCGTTGAAATGTACATTTTATCCATCTTACCTACTCTCTGTTGAAGGTTGTATAGAGTAAAATGATTACCAGAAGTTTATTACAGTCGATATACTTTCCGATTTATTTTTTTAGTTGGATTTTTTACTAGCTTTTTTTTTGCAGACTGGAAGTAGTTTACATGCCTCCTTTTTTAAAAATCTGTAGGTAAATTGTCATGATGAATATTAGTCATCGTTTGGGTCAAATTTATCTGATAGCAGTTTTAGTAAGACGGAGCCAGTTTCCGGATATCGATGGAAACTTTTTAGATTTTCGAACTTTTGTATGAATGAATGTATGTTCATTATGATAAATTCTTGGACGGAAATATCGTCTTGGCTCTAGTGAAATTGAGACTTTCACGCAATCCGAAAAACTTCAGGAATGTGCGATGGAATCCATTTGAATGTTTAGGTTTTGTAGCTTTTCTATGAAAAATGCAAATATCTCAACTGCAAATATGCCTTTAAGGAATTCTATTCTCTAAACATTTCATGTTCGTTGTCTGTTGATAAATTTATTCCATACGTTTTATTAAAGTTATCGAATTTTCCTCTGGTAAATAATTTTCCTTTCTACTTTTACTTGTACTTCCGTAACATAATCAGGCAATGTCGTCATGAAGAAACGTTGACGATAACGAATACTGCTATTTGTTGTTCATAATGTGCCCAGGTTGTAATTGTCGCAGCATCTAGACCATATACATATATAACTAACTTTGAGATAACATAGTAACAAACAAATTATGGTTTCAAATCTTAAAATTCCCATTAACATGATAAATGAAATCATGAACTCGGGAATTTCAGTTAACATTCCTTTTCTGCTTTGCATCACCTTCCAGAAAGCCTTATGTGGCCTGTTCCACCCATTTTATCTTGTCACAGAAGACCTCTTCTTATCTCTGGGCAGTATAACTGCTACTCCTACCACTAAATTGTTGGTGCTGCTATAAAAAAAAATGGAAAAAGCATTCATACAAAGAAGTCACTTGTCTTTGTCTGATTCAGAGAGAACTACAGCTTCGCCATTTATAAAGATTCAGACAGCAAGAAATTCCGTGGGTACCATTTCATATCTTGGAAC
>NC_090725.1:273125312-273127812 GCF_036898095.1 Palaemon carinicauda
ATTTCCCCAAGACTCAAATTACAATGAATCACAAGTTATAAAGTTATCCGAGGCTTAATAATTGAAACAACAGTATAATCAGTGACTGTCATACATATGTACATTCTCTCTCTCTCTCTCTCTCTCTCTCTCTCTCTCTCTCTCTCTCTCTCTCTCTCTCTCTCTCTCTCTCTCTCTCTCTTTCCCCCTGCTTCTTCCAGTATATATATATATATATATATATATATATATATATATATATATATATATATATATATATATATATATATATATAAACAATGCTGTACACATGGAAACTTATTTCTCTTTCTTCCTGATCAGCTTTACGAAATCTAGAATAGTTCTGGAAAAGATCTTCGCTGTAGCATACTAAAATTTATCCTAGAGCTTCGATATGCATCTTAGAAATTATACTGTACAGATGCGTCGAATCCTATTCAAAATAGATTTTTAATTATTCTTGATTTCTTTGAAATGCAAATTATTGTCAAGGTATGGCGAATTCTATGTAAATGTGCTTTTTGTTGTTCTATATTCAAAAATATATATATATATATATATATATATATATATATATATATATATATATATATATATATATATATTGAGAGATAGAGAGAGAGAATTAAGAAAATATTCTTGTTAAGTGGCTGTATTTAAAAGTTGGTCACGTGTTATAAATTTCTTATCTTATTAATTACCTGATAAAAGATGTTTTGTAGTCGGCTGAGTTGTGGACTAAATTCGTTTTTTCTTTTACTCTCTTCATTGAATAGAGAGAGAAACATTTCTTGTTGAACAGTTTCTTTTGTAGCGCACTTGATAACTTCTCCTAGCATGTACACTAGCTCTTTGAATAACTGAAACCGACTCACGAAAGCTACGATGAGGAAATTCACCTGAATAGAAATGAATATTTGTTCGCTGGTCGATGTTTTGTCGGTGCTAATACTGATGACCACATATACTGCACTGGACATAAAGATAATCCAAGTAGCCAGAGAAGTTATAGTGTATTTAAAGAAAGAGTCTGTAGATTTTTCCGCGGAAGGTGTTGTGTGGAAAACCTCCGTTACTTCTGTCAAGATATTTACAATGGTCTTGCTCTTGATTACTAGGAGGGCATTGGCCAAAAATGTCCCCACCAAGAACGCGGTAAAGGCAATCATCACCGTTATTCCCCCGATGTTGTCACGGTCTTCCACTGATGTTCGGACAACTTTGTCCCAGATGATGACTTCCATATTAAGGGAAAATAACAACAGACAAATGCACCAGAGCAGAAGGGGAATACTGAACGTGAAACTGGAGCCGTAGATCCTGAATGGCAAGAGACCGCAGATCTGAAGCTGGAACGCCAGACGCCGCAGTTGTACGGGAATTTCCAAATGCATTGCCATAACCTTGGGTCAACTAAAAGTCACGGATACTGTATGAAGATGGGGTCCTGTTTTATGAAAGGTAGATTGTTGATGTTGATATATGTCTTCTTAATATTTTAAGTTGCTGGGTTAATGGACATGGATTAATTTCACCAATGAGAAACACTCTAGAGGTGAGTGTTTGGTATGACACTGTGTGGTAGAATGGCTTTCCCGGCCAAATGTTTCTGCGTCATGATCTTGTTTGGAGAAGCTGATTGCTTTTTCGTTTACACTATCGATGTGCCTGTCATTTATAAGACAAACTTGATGATGCATAAAAGGTTGGGCATTTTTTTTTTTTACTGTGCTCCGTTTTTAGTATCTTCGTCACACGATTCTTAACACAGACACATACAAGCGGACACTCTTGCATATATGTAGGTAGTAGGTTGGCCAGGGCACCAGCCACCCTTTGAGATACTACCGATAGAGTGTTATGGGGTTCTTTGACTGGCCAGACAGTACTACATTGGTTCCTTCCCCCTGGTTACGGTTAATTTTCCTTTTGCCTACACATACACCGAATAATATGGCCTATTTTTTACAGATTCTCCTCTGTCCTCATACATTTTACAACACTGAGATCTCCAAACAATTCTTTTTCACCCAAGGGATTAACTATTGCACTGTAATTGTTCATTGACCACTTTCCTCTTGGTATGGGTAGAAGAAACTCTTTAGCTAAGGTAAGCATCTCTTCTAGGAGAAGGGCACTCCAAAATTTAAGCATTGTTCTTTAGTTTTGGGTAGTGCCATAGCCTCTGTACCATGGTCTTCCACTGTCTTGGGTTAGAGTTCTCTTGCTTGATGGTACACTCGGGCACACTATACTATCTAATTTCTCATTTTTTTGTTTTGCTAAAGTTTTTTATAGTTTATATTGGAAAAATTCATTTCAATGTTGTTACTGTTCTTAAAATGTTATATTTTTCCTCGTTTCCTTTCCTCACTGGGCTATTTTCCCTGTGGAACCCTTGAGCTTATGGCATCCTGCTTTTCCTACTAAGGTTGTAGCTTAGGAAGTAATAATAATAATAATAATAATAATAATAATAATAATGATAATAATGATAATG
>NC_090725.1:273142812-273170312 GCF_036898095.1 Palaemon carinicauda
GCAAGATTGTCACAAAAATTCTAACGAACTAATACATGCAAAGCAAGCTTAAAGAGGTTCTGTTATCACTGCGGGGAAGAGGGAGAGACAAAAAAAAAAAAGAAAAAAAAGGCGATAACGTTACAGTGTACAAGCGTGTATGAAACACGTGTGGCACACTGCTTTTGCACCAGTGTTGCTTTAAAAGAGCAATCTGGTGATGGTAGAGTGGCAATATATCATCTACCGTAATGAGAATATAGTTGAAACCGAGTAGCAGATGCAGCATAAAAACTTGCAGGGGCAGACGTGAGTAGTTGAAATATGCATGCATGCTTGACGTTACTGATTAAATCTCGTTTAAAGGTACGTGAATTAGTGTCTGGAATGGTTTCTGTATTAGTGTTTCATTTGGATCTTTATAGTGTTAGAAATACTGTAAGAGGGGGGGAGGTCATTGGTGAAAGAATACGCGTTCGTTAGTTAGGAGGTAATATGGGTAAGACTGAGTTAACAGGAGTAAATATTTTTTCTATAGAAAGAGTATAATGGAAAAGAATGTAAGTGATCGGGAATACTTTTTGGGAAATTCTGAGTCATTGCTGGTTCAGAGAAAGTAAAACGATGGTTATACAGTACTAGGGCATAAACTTCGAATTTCATGGCAATCTTGTTTGGACCTGGTTGCTAAACACAATTAATATCTTCCTAGAGATCTTGATACAAAGATAAGTGGTTGAGAGGAAGTTGGTGGTAGGCATGTTGTACCTGGAGTAAACGAGAAGGGAGAAAGTTTTGAAGAAGCATTTTGAAAAGACTTGATTGTGGGGTTAGATGATTCTGACAAAAATGAATAAAAATTCCTAGAAAATATGAAATGGTGAGGAAGAGAAATGGCTAGATCATATGTTAGTTCAGAATGGATGTAATGATAAGATATTTTAGTACTGAATGGGTATAACGATAAGATACTTTTGTACAGAATGGATATAATGATAAGATATATTAGTACTGAATGGGTATAATGATAAGATATTTTAGTACAGAGTGGATATAATGATGAGATAGTTTAATACATAAAGCAATTAGAGGTAGATCTGATTATTATCTGGTTGAAGTGTAAGTTAAGGTAGGATGAGTTCAGATATGGCTGTAGATGTAATTAAGACGATGAATTGTAGGAATAGGAAGTGGAAGTAGAATATAAGGAGATAATGAATGAACTTAGGCTGGAATTGAAGAAACGGAAGAGGAAGGACAAGATGGGTAGTTTTTAAAATTCCTTAATGGGGTATAATGTTGTTTGCAGATTGTGCTTCTAGGTTTAGGAGGGAGAGAAGAGGTAATAAAACCATTGACATGAGAAACAAATTTAATGTTTAATGAAGAAAACAAAATGCCAACATGATGAAATGTTGGTTCATAGTATTTTAAGATGGTTTGGTTATGTAGAAAGAATGGACGACAATAGCTTAATGTAAATAATATGTATAATTAAAAACTGCTGGAAAGTGATAGAGTAAGTCCTCGATAGGGATGTGCAGATGGTGTGAAAGAGGTACGGTATTGGAAGGGAAGAACCTTGATATCCTGGAAGTGCATGAGCGTGCAAGATAACGGTGAAGGGCACAATGTGTGTACAGTAGTGTGGTTTGACGCATTGCCGATGAGCCTTTTGCACAGATATATCAACAAATGACATGAAAATTTTCTTGCTTTGGAGCTTTATTCACGATGCAGCTGGTTATATATATACTGTATATATATATATATATATATATATATATATATATATATATATATATATAAATATATATATACATACATACATACATACATACATACATGAGATGTAATTTCTTGTGCTTGAGGTCTTCTCCCTGTTTTAAGCAAAGAGAGCCCAAGTTCTATAGAATAAAGACCCTGAGAGAGTTTTAGTTTGATCCGTTCTATCGTAACCTGTGCTTCATTCATGCCAGTCTTTCTTCCCTAAGTATTATTTTATAGACATAGTTTCTTCCCTTCTGTCAAACCCATTGGCAAGGTATGTTGGTCGAACCGAGATGAAATTAAGAGCCGTTATTAGGCGTGGCTAAAAATAACGTTGGCTTTACAGCTCTGAATGAAAATTTTAAATTCATTGATTTATTCCGTGTTGCGTACCTAATGTCACATAGATCTTCAGTTATTACAATTCACACCAACATAAATCAATCTTAACTAATTTTATCTACTAAAAGCATATTTCTAAGAGGGGAGTTGGCTTATGTCTCCAAAAGTTTACAGATTTCCGATTCATCAGCACGTCTTCAAGGATAAGGTTGTTAATTTACTTTCAATATACTAATATTGTTTCATTGTTTTTTGCACTTGCGGCACGCACAGTATATCTTGATCGATCTACGGGGCTAGCAATCGTCCGTAGAATCAATGTTGATCAAGAAGGAAGAGCTTTGTTAATAATAGATGCAATATTATATTTTTGAAACCATTCCACCTTCGTAGGTAGATGTATAACTATATTTTTAACAGTCTTTCTAACGCGTGATCTCAGTTTTAGAAGAATATTTGGTTAGAAGAACTGTATGGGCAGCAATTAAATGTTCGTTTTCTTTCCTGACGTTTAGTTATGTAGTTATAAATGAATTAGACAAACGTGATGAAGAAATGATTGAAGGTGGCAAGCACTACGTGTAGACTTATATATATATATATATATATATATATATATATATATATATTGTATATATGTACGTGTTAATTTTATCATTGCATTTGTGATTTTTATTGATTAAAATAAGCCACAAATACCTTTTAATACTGAATTTGCACTGCTTCAGGATCACAGACCTAAGGAGAAATTCTATTTATGATAAGTATTTCTGGCCACACAAGAATTCGAAAGCTCAATCAGCTATAATGGTGGAGATGAACTAATTTCCATTCTAAATACAAAACCTGAATATGAAAGGATTATGCAAAACAGAGTCAGAATCAACTTTCATAGCCAAATGGTCAAATCAACCATCTAACTTTATTTCCACTCATCCCAAAGGTTCAAGTCCTTGCCTGGGCAGAAGTACTTATCATAAAAAGAATTTCCCCCTTGATATTGTGATCATGAGGCAGAGGGCATTCGATATTAAAAGTTATATGAGAGTTAGTGATGACATTATCACAATCGACCTAAGTGTTACAATCAGTTATAATGATGGAGATGTACTTGATTTCGATTCTAAGGGAAAAACCTGAATTTAATAGGAACAAGTTTTGGAGTCTGAATTAACCCTTATTTTTCTTTATAACGGTCTACTTTTATTTGCACATGGCGGAAATGCTCAAATTCTTGCCTGGACAAGAGTGCTTATCATAGAAAGAAGTTTTCCTTGGGTGATCCAGAGTGAGACAGATGTAGATGGAGAAAGCTGACCAAAAACATCGACCCCACATAGAAGCGGGAAAAGATATATATATATATATATATATATATATATATATATATATATGTGTGTGTGTGTGTGTGTGTGTGTGTGTGTGTGTGATATTGTTATCACTAACGCTCGTGATTTACTATTTTTCAAATAAGTCACAAATGACCTTTAATATCTAATTCGTTCTGTAATGAGATCTCAGACTCATAAGGAACTTCCATTAATAATAAATATATATGCCCGACTAAGGACTCGGACCTATGACCGTTAAAAATAGAGTAAACATTAGACTGTTTAGACCAATTGTCTTAATATAGATAAGTGTTGATTCTGACTCCACTGTATTTAATTCCATGGCAGACCGAATTTTATATTATAGGGTTTGTGGCTTATTTGACAAATTGTAATTATTATTATTACAAGCCTAGTTGGAAAAGCAAGATGCTATAAGCCCAGGGACGCCAACAGGGAAAAATAGCCCAGTGAGGAAACTCAGAAGGAAACAAGGACATAAATAAATACAAGAGAGAGAAGAATAAACAATAAAAATAAAATATTTCAAGAACTGTAACAACATTAAATTAAATCCATTATTTCAAAAAGCAAGAGGAAGATAAATAAGATGATATTGCATGCTCGAGTGTACCCCAAGCAAGAGAACTCTAATCTAAGATAGTGGAAGACCATGTTACAGAGGCTGCGGGACTACCCAAGACTAGAGAACAATGGTTTGATTTTGGAGTGTCCTTCTAGAAGTGCTGAAGAGTCTCTTCTACCCTTACCAAGAGGAAAGTAGCCACTGAATAATTACATTGCAGTAGTTAACCCCGTGAGCAAAGATGAATTGTTCGGTAATCTCAATGTTGTCAGGTGTATAAAGACAGAGGAGAATGTGGCAAGAATAGGCTAGACTATTCGGTGTATGTTTAGACAAATACAAAATGAGCCGTAACCAGAGAGAGGGATCCAGTCAAAGGACCCAACAACTCTGTAGCGGTAGCATTTCAATGGCTGGCTGGTGCCCTTGTCAACCTACTACCTAAAAATTCACAAGTGTTAGGGATAAGGTTGTCATGAAATGTCCACGAGTTACATACATAACAATTAGCTGTAATGGTGATGGGTTGATTTCGATTTAAGTATAATAACTTGATAGGAGTAATGAGAGAAATCAGATAGGATTAAGATCTAGGTGCTGAAGTTGGCATATGAAATTGTGTTAAAAATTGAGTAATATGGAAAATAGCTGAGACTAGTGAAAGGTTGAAAGTGTTTACTGAGAGTGGTGAAGAGAAATTGCAGAAGTTAGTGAAAGTTAGTGTTTGCTTAGGATAGTGAGGAGTTATAGCCGAGGCTAGTGAAGTTGAAAATGTTGTGGTGGCCGATGTGGTAACGTCCCTGACTGGTGAACACCAGACGGGTTCGAGTCCCGCTTAAACTCGATCGTTTCTTTGGTCGCTGGAACCTCGCCATCCTTGTGAGCTAAGGATGTGGGTTTGGGGGAGCATATAGGTCTATCTGCTGAGTCATCAGCAGCCAATGCCTGGCCCTCCTTGGTCGTAGCTTGGATGGAGTGGAGCTTGGGCGCTGATCATATGTAAATATAGTCTGTCTCTAGGACAAGGTCACTGTCCCTTGCCTCTGCCATTTATGAGTTGCCATTAAACTAGAAGAAAATATTTTGATTAGATGTTAACTAGAGCAACATTATGAATATTATTGTAAAGGTGAAAGAATTAAAACTAGAATTGCATAGATATTTGTTCGTAAATATACTGTGAAGGATAGTGGGATTAAGGAAGAGGTGATTCATTATACGCGAAGTAATTAATCTTGGATTAGTAGTGCAAGAGATTTATGGGAAAGTTGAGAGTTTTAGATAAACAAAGCAGCAATGTACAAAGAGAATGTTGAATCTACTCTCATCTATATAGGTGGATAGGATGTTAGATATGAATGAAAGAAATTGAACAGAAGCAATAAAGATGAATGTTAATGCAAGGGAAGTATCTAAACAACGTATAGGCTGAGAAATGTAGTTAAACGTTTAGAATGTTCGATCACGTGGGAAAAATGTGTGTGCGTGCTCGCGCGCCCTTACTAGCTAGCCGCCTCCGCCAGTTTAACCATATTTGCTCTAATGTATGACAGTTGCTCCACTATTATTATAATGGTGTTAAGGTAACCATAGAAGGGGAGTTTTTGTTGAGGAGACAGATGTGGTTCGAGGGACTTAGTGGTGCATTTTTTTTTTCTCTTATGTTGTCATTATTAAGAGGGTTGCGAATTTTGTATTTTTTAATGTGTTTTGCCGGGAGGGATGATAAAGTACTTGTTTTTATATCACAAATAGATAAAAAGGTCAGAGTAGACTTAAGAAAAAAAAGTAACTTAACGGAAAGGTACCTCTATATTTTATAACAATTATTACTGGGATCTACTCATTGATTCTTGAATATACAGTCGGAACGAAGGTTGCAATCTCTATGCAATTGCATTTTTGTGGCTCTCAGTCTTCTTTCAATACCTCTTTTCTTAATTTACTGCTGGTGAGAATATCGGTAACGCTTATAGCTTAATGTTTGTTGCTTATAATCAGCAAGGAATGATGTTTATATTTTGCCTATCGCCGGATTAATTAGACTGTTTTAGGAATGTTGCTATACGTATTAATTCTGCGCATATATGATAGCTGAAAGCCTTCACACGAATCTGGTTCTAAAGTCAGGGTTTCTGATATTTTGTTTGTTTTATTGTGTTAATAGGTTCATGCATTTGGTTCTTTTTATGAATAAGGTTTATGGACACTATTTGTGTACTGTACCACTTTGATTAGATTTGTGCGGCAGTTTTGTGGAATTTATTATTATTATTATTATTATTATTATTATTATTATTATTATTATTATTATTATTATTATCTGCGACGTGCATTGACTTTAAGGATAAAATAGAAATACTTCAAACGTTATCTCATAAATAAACTATTAGCAGTTATTTAACAATGGTAGATGTAGCTGACACAAGTGTTTTAGCTTCTTTATATCAATGGATACTGACGTTCCACAAAAGAAATAGTACATACTTGTCTATACTCAACGAAACAGGAAATAAAAATGATAATGGAAGTTCACTAATACTACGCCGTGATATCTTGTAGTGGGCTTTGCCCTTGTATCCTTAGTAGTAGCTCAACACACGCACATGTGTGTTTGTGTGTATGTATGTATGTATATATATATATATATATATATATATATATATATATATATATACATATATATATATGTGTGTTTATATATATATATATATATATATATATATTTATTTATATATATACATATATATATATATGTGTTTATATATATATATATATATATATATATATATATATATGTGTGTGTGTGTGTGTGTGTGTGTTTGTGTGTGTTTGTGTGTGTTTGAGTAAGTTCAAACATTGATGTTGAAGTTACAAACTTTCATACATCAAATGAATATGAAGCACATGGAAAGGAAGCCAGTTTAAATGAACCAGTTATTTCCCAATCCTATAAATTGATATCGTAAGAGAGAAGTTCAGATAACTGATGCAAGTGCCATCACCCAATAGAATTTTTGTTATACAAAAGAGCAAATAGTAGCTGCTACCATTTCAAGATTTTACTTAATTGAAAATTACCTGGGCATGCCATAATACAAGTAGACTTAATACAGAATTAATTTCTTGGAACTTAATCCATACTGGCATCTGATCCTTCGTGTTTTCATATTACTATAATTGTTGGACTGAAGCTAGTTAAAGCTGGTACGAATTGGAACGTATAGTTAGTGATATTTAGGTAAATACGCGTTTCTTACCTCCGCCAACGAAATTGGAAGTTTATGTTTTATCCCCTGTTTGTGTGTGAGTTTGTTTGTGAACAGTTTCCTGGCCACAATTTTGATCGTAATGAAACTTGCAGGGATTAACTGTCAGGTAAAAAGCTAGAAATGATTAGATTTTGGAAGGTCAAGGTTACGGTCGAGAAATAAGCTGCCACGGCAGAGGTCCGCACTCTACTGAGTGCCCCTCTAGTTTACCATTGTTATAATAAGTTTCGTGAACTATTTTATTGTACTAAAGCGTTTATGATGCAAACTCTTAGAGAAAGGTTTACATAATCTACTGGATTTGGTGCTTGATTATTTTCTTTATTTTTGCCTCATTGACCGTTTTATAATTCATTGTTGCTTTGATAAGATGATAATAAAAATATTCTTCTTCTATTATTGTTCTGTTTTTTGAGAAGGTAGGGGAGGAGTAGGAGACTTTGGCTATATTTGATTAGGACATCCGGTTTAGGTTTCACCAGCTTCTAAATTCGTCTCTCTCCCCTAATTGGAACGTCCGTCTATGAGAATATCATGGTTTTTACTTGATATGTAATAAGATTGTAGAAGCATTCATTAAAGTAAGGGCATCCTGAGGAAATAGATTTGATTGTTTGATAATATTGTACTATTCAAATTTTTTCACCATGTGCTTCCTCACATTGTCCATTCAGTATATGCGTATTTCGATATAAAGGTAAGTCTTCTTACTTCAACTGTAAAGATATATATATATATATATATATATATATATATATATATATATATATATATATATATATATATGTATATATATATATATACATATATATATACACATATACATATACATACATATAATTATACATTCGTGTTTAGAAAAATTTAGATTTTATTGTAAAGGATTTAAAAACAGAAACTTCAGCATTTTGTGTTACATTTTGGAGACCAGTCAAGCTTTTGGGAACCGCCTTTCTCCTTATCATTCATTCATTTTACTTATATATTATAATTCTTGAATCCCTAAATTCGAATTATATGTTTTAACCAATCGGTGTAGGGTAATATTTTTATAATATTGATCTTTTTAGCCGTTACGATGGTAAAGTTGGCGTCCCAAAAGCTTGGTAGGTAATAACTGTCATCCAAAATCCTGAAATTTCAGCTTTCAGTCACCTTTCTCATTATATATACATATATATATATATATATATATATATATATATATATATATATATATATATATATATATATATAATTGTGTGTGTTGGGAAATCTACGTACATGCATTATGTATTATACACTCATAGATCATATGAAATGAGGTAGCTCATAATTTACTTTTTTCTATTTTACACCATCACCTTTTGTGCCACCCAGGCCATGCTCTCTCTCTCTCTCTCTCTCTCTCTCTCTCTCTCTCTCTCTCTCTCTCTCTCTCTCTCTCTCTATATATATATATATATATATATATATATATGTATATATATATATATATATATATATATATATATATATATATATATATATATATATATATATATACACATAAATTGATATATCTGCTGAGTTCTATCCACAATTATTTTAACTTTTGTTCCACACTACCATTGAGGTAAAATTCAAGGTGTGTTTTCTAAATAAAGATCACCCCCAATGCTAAACGTGTCATATAGACTGGGGCCCCCCCCATGCTCATATGCTAAATGTTACGACTACACTGACTGTGACACACACACATACACACACACAACCATGATTGACCGTTCCCCTGCTTTAAGTTCGCCATATGGCTACCATCGTAGCCAAGCTAAGATAGTTGTCTACAAGGTGAACAGGTACTTCTCAAAAGAAAAGGCAAATAGAAAGAGAGAAAATAATTGCTGAAGTACGTCAGTTTTATAGAAAGAAACGTTGGCGAGATGACCTGTTATATTGAGAGACAGGACATCAGTGGGGGAATGTTTCAAACCAGGAGTCCACCCCTCTCGGTCGTTTTTCGCTGCGTTGAGTGTAAAATTGTAGCCCATAACTTTAACATGTGCAGGATATATAGGAAGTTAAGAACGAACTTATTGAACTTATAGAGTATGCAGACCATTTTACTATCTTGCAATGAACCTGTCTCCTAAGCAAATAAATTTTATTCATGAATCTCTTAACAAATACGTAGCTGCAATTAGTGCATGGCGCTAACTGTCTAAGATGAAGTTATTGTATATCCTAACAAAAATCAAAACATCATTGACAGCAGGCATAGGACATTTAAATCACCACCAACTCCACCCAACTCTTTTAATTGACAATGTTTCTTGGAACCACTGTAGATTGAAAATGCACTTTTGAGAATCAACTCCAATTTATCTCTTCATTAATTAATTAAGGAAATACTTGGTATGGAGATTTTGTAGACTCTACGATGTTAGAAAATTTTTATATTCTTTTATTCTGCCATGTTTAGAGTATTGTTTTCAAGTTGTGTCTTGAGTATCTGACTATCATCTTGAATTGTTGGATAAAAACTTGGAGATCTTATTCATTCTTTAAAAGTCCCGGATATTTGCCTCTAATCACTTTTTTCAATTAACTCATTTTGTTGATTGAGAAAAAATTTTTCTTCAGAATTTTAACCATCCATTACATGCAAATTTCCCCATCCTATAACATCTATATGTTGCTCTAGTTATGTATTTAATTCCAAGAGATTTGCTTTGTTCTTTCGTGAGACTCAGTGCACCAAACTGAGACTAATACAATCCATCTGAAGACTTCTTGTTCCATCTCATATACACAAATCTATTCTCCTATTATTATCTACACATCTCTAACTTTTCAATACTTTTTATTCTTCATATGATTTCAAATATTTGTCAGCTGCTTCAACTTTTTTCCATCCACATTCGGGAGCCAGATTCACGTTTTAGAGGAGAAAGGACTGAATATTCAACATACATTCACTCCTTGGTTTTAATAAACATACAAAGTCTTCTGCAATATTTTACGCATTCTCTGCTATCTTTGTATTGCATATTCATCGACTTGCCTCTTCTCGCATCATCTGTAATATTTTACACATACTCTGCTATCTTCCATTAATTACCTATTCAGTGACGTTCCTCTTCTCTCTTATCATCTGCAGTATTTTAGACATACTCTGCTATCTTCCATTTATTGTCTATTCTATGACTTGTCTCTTCTCCTATGTTGTCCCAAATAACTTCGTGGATCAACCATGCCTTCCATATGAAAAAATTTTTGCGCCATCTTTTTGGGTTCCTTTTATCTTCATTACCTTACCTTGATCCAATATACCCTCAATTTTCTCATCCTGCAAAAATTTTGTAGACGATCAGCACTTAATCATCTGCAGCAACAGCCATTCCACACTACAGTTATGGCTAATTTTATTATCCCACACCATGGCTGGCAAATAAACATATCAATTCCATCGTAACCTTTAAATTATGTTCTTGCCTGCCACTTATAGTTTTTTTCGTTATAATTCAAATTTAATATGTAACTCTTCCATGATAAATTCTTGATCCAAACATCATGTTTCTTCTATATACTCTTCGTCCCTATCAGTTTTGTTACCCGTCCTGATATTTCAATCAATTTGTTATAGCTTACGTGGTCAACTAAGTTATATTATACCCCTATATTCCTTCAGTCTCCATTAGCATCTGACACTTAGATAAAGGGGAACTATCATAATCTCTTTCACCAACTCTTTCAGAATGCTTTCCTTATCCAGATATACCTTACACGTCTATACCAGATTGGTTATGAAATTTTTGCTCATTTGTTACTGTTTTTCACATGCTTGCGATTCGAATTTTAGAATTTAATGCACATTAATTTTATGGACTTTTTTTTTTTTCAAGTTAGTTTCACTTACCAAACCGGCAAATGTCATTAATTTTTCTATAAATTGTAATTTTGAATAGAATAGTATGATGTTTATTTTGAAGAACATTGGCTTCGAATATCTTTTCATTAGTTAAAATTCCAGTGTTAATTATTGCATCCCCTTGTGAATTTAATGTTTTTTTCGTGAAGATTTCACTTACTTACTGGGAGGTATTCATAAAAATAAGGTAATCATTATGAATATGGAAAGAAAGATTTGCTTATACTTCTACCTTTTGCTTCAGAGAATTACCTTGTACTTCTACCTTTTACTTGCGAGGATATCCTCCAAGCAGAAGTAAAAGGTTGACTCGTGTTTCGGGAGCGCTTAGTTACATGTTGGAACTTGTAAGACTTCATTTGTGCTGTCAAGATAAGAAAGAGTTTAGTATTTATAATACGTATTTAATGCCCTGTTTTTACTTGTATTTAATTAAGTTTACGCATCAGAAAGAACACAGACGCCGCCGCGCCTTCCCCAAAGCCTCGCTGGCAACATCTATCCCCCACCCCTTGCATTAGAAGTTCTTTGACCTCTTTTTAGCTCCCCCACCCCTTGCATTAGAAGTTCTTTGACCTCTTTTTAGCTCCCATACCCCTTGCATTAGAAGTTCTTTGACCTCTTTTTAGCTCCCATACCCCTTGCATTAGAAGTTCTTTGACCTCTTTTTAGCTCCCACACCCCTTGCATTAGAAGTTCTTTGGCCTCTTTTTAGCTCCCACACCCCTTGCATTAGAAGTTCTTTGACCTCTTTTTAGCTTCCCCACCCCTTGCATTAGAAGTTCTTTGACCTGTTTTTAGCTTCCCCACCCCTTGCATTAGAAGTTCTTTGACCTGTTTTTAGCTTCCCCATCCCTTGCATTAGAAGTTCTTTGACCTCTTTTTAGCTTCCCCACCCCTTGCATTAGAAGTTCTTTGACCTCTTTTTAGCTTCCCCACCCCTTGCATTAGAAGTTCTTTGACCTCTTTTTAGCTCCCCCACCCCTTGCATTAGAAGTTCTTTGACCTCTTTTTAGCTCCCACACCCCTTGCATTAGAAGTTCTTTGACCTCTTTTTAGCTCCCACACCCCTTGCATTAGAAGTTCTTTGACCTCTTTTTAGCTCCCCCACCCCTTGCATTAGAAGTTCTTTGACCTCTTTTTAGCTCCCACACCCCTTTCATTAGAAGTTCTTTGACCTCTTTTTAGCTCCCCCACCCCTTGCATTAGAAGTTCTTTGACCTCTTTTTAGCTCCCTCACCCCTTGCATTAGAAGTTCTTTGACCTCTTTTTAGCTCCCCCACCCCTTGCATTAGAAGTTCTTTGACCTCTTTTTAGCTCCCACACCCCTTGCATTAGAAGTTCTTTGACCTCTTTTTAGCTCCCCCACCCCTTGCATTAGAAGTTCTTTGACCTCTTTTTAGCTCCCCCACCCCTTGCATTAGAAGTTCTTTGATTTCTTTTTAGCTCCCCCACCCCTTTCATTAGAAGTTCTTTGACCTCTTTTTAGCTCCCCCACCCCTTGCATTAGAAGTTCTTTGACCTCTTTTTAGCTCCCACACCCCTTGCATTAGAAGTTCTTTGACCTCTTATTAGCTCCCACACCCCTTGCATTAGAAGATCTTTGGCTTCTTTTTAGCTCCTACACCCCTTGCATTAGAAGTTCTTTGACCTCTTTTTAGCTCCCACACTTCTAGCATTAGAGGTTCTTTGACCTCTTTTTAGCTCCCACACCTCTAGCATTAGAGATTCTTTGACCTCTTTTTAGCTCCCACACCTCTAGCATTAGAAGTTCTTTGACTTCTTTTTACCTCCCACACCTCTAGCATTAGAAGTTCTTTGACCCCCTTTTCAGCTCCCTTACCTCAAGCATTAGAAGTTCTTTGACCTCTCTTTATAGCTCCCACACTTCTAGCATTAGAAGTTCTTTGACATATATTTCTAGGTTCCATACTTTTAGCATTAGAGGGTCTTCGATCTATATTTTTAGGTGCCTTACTTCTAGCATTAGAGGCTCTCTATTTTTGGTGTCTTACCTCTGGCATTAGAGGCTCCTCTTCGCTGTTCTCTCCTGTCTTCTAGTTTTCAAGATCTTCTTTAGTTAGATTATCTGTTTCTTTCGAGATTTCATTGTCTCTTTTCCTTAGTTCGTCAGTGTCCTTCTAGATTTCAAAAAAGATTTCATTGCCGCGAGTCCTCACTTCGTCAGATTCCTCAGGGAAATCGAAGGCATTTATTCTTTACCTATCTGGGCAATGAGTAAAGAGATGAATACTATCGATTTCTCCGCATACACTATCATGCCAAAGTAAATGACGAGTAACATGATATATATACCAATGTCGTCTGGATATGTCCTTACTTCAATGGCGAATTTTGGGACGATCCTGTTGAAGAACTACACGTCACTCACCGTTCAGTTGAACCATTCTGCCTCCATCCTTATTCCCCGCAATCGGTTTTTGCACCGATACAAAGCCTCGTACTTTTTCCAAGAGTCCTTTAATAAGACATCGTCGCAAAAGACCAAGCAAAGGATCCTTCAAGGCGCATACATTATGATCTTCAAAGCTCAGCTGCCAACGGAAGATCCCGTGTCTTTCTATAGGTCGGGTGATATGAAAACGAACGATCGGCAACTTCGGCAGCAACCAAAACCATCTGTAGTTGATGGTGTTCCGAAGACGTAAAACATAATTCTTACCGGCAGCTTCCTATTCCGCCAGAACGCGATCTCTGTGAGTTAAGTGAAATCCTTCTCCCAGTCATCAACTCATTTCCTCTTACTCCTATGGACGCGCAATTCCTTGGTTAGATTTCGCCAGCTACATACAGATCATGTGAGGTGTTGCAGGCTACGTTTGAAAAAATGAAGATCAGGTCTTCAAAAGTCATTTGAAGCTCGGGGAGGAGTTGTTCAGGACTGCTCCTGAAGACTTTTGGAAATTCGGGAAAGTTTTCTTCCGAAACCGTTCTGAGATTGCGTTCTGGAGGCATTCAGAATTCCATGCTAAGTCTATGGCTATTTTTTCTGAAGCCATTTGGAAATCTGGGAAAGTTCTCTTCCGATACCGTTCTGAGATTCCGTTCTGGAGGCATTCAGAATTCCATGCTAAGTCTATGGCTATTTATTCTGAAACCATTTGGAAATCCGAGAAGATTTTCTTCCGAATTCTTCTAGGACTCGCGAAAAATTCCATTCTTGTTTTATAACAACAACAACAATAATAATATTGATAATGAAATAATAATGATAATAATAATAATAATGATAATAATGATAATAAACTACGTGATTTGATTTATGGATTTAAGTTGAAAAGTTTTGAAGACGCTAAACGCTCAACTTTGCAGTTTGAAGGAAACTTTAAGATACCCGGGCGAAGGGTAATTGAGGTTTAAAGCAAACCGAATTGAAATAGTTGATTTCAGGTAAATTATTTCAGGTTTGGGATTTAGAAAAATCTATTTCCGGTACGAATCAAAATATATATATATATATATATATATATATATATATATATATATATATATATATAGTTTATATATGTATATATATATATATATATATAGTTTATATATGTGTATATACATGCATGTATATAAGCTTTTGCAGTATATGAATATTCTGTGTATATATGTATATTTATACGATGTATATACACTGACATATATATACATACATATAAATATATATAATATATACATACATATACATATGTATATATATATATATATATATATATATATATATATATATAATATATATATATAATATATATATATATATATATATATATATATATATAAACTATATTTATATATTATATGAATACAGTATATTTGCATGTACTGTACACACACACACATATATATATATATATATATATATATATATATATGTATATATATATATATATATATATATATATATATATATATATATATATACATACATACATACATATACATACATACATATATACTGTTTGTACATACATACATCCCTAAATACAGCAGCCTTCGTATTCTCCCAACTGTTTATACATGCAAAAGCAAATGTAAAATGCATATCACCAAGTTATGGCTTAACCTTGATATTTCATCGAGATTCCAGGTGTGGACAAGATATCTGTCCGCAAGCCACTGTACATTTTGTTCTTCAAAACGGAATAACATCTTGCAATCACGATCAAGTGTGGGTAAACAGGGCATGTATTGTTTAACATGCCTCACATCCACAAAATCTGCCATTGTGCTGAGAATCGGACAGAACAACCTTTCTCTTCGAACTGCAGTCTGCTAATGACCAGACTCAGCTTTTTCGAAGCATATGCTCTTTATATGAAGTAAAGGGTCTTCTTTATGTATAACCATTTACTTTTATGTGATTATAAGGATATGCTTTTGCTCTAAAAGTAGAAGCTTTTCTTGAAATGTTTATGAATACAAGTAGAAGGATTTCCTTCATATTTTGCAAGTATAAGCATATCCTTTTCTTTATGAATACCGCCCACTGAGTAATATCTTTTCTTCAAGTTTAAAGATTTTTTTTGTTATATTTTCCGTCCACTATTAGAAATTTTCCGTCCGCTATTAGAAATTGCTGTGATCTTATACTATTAGTAATAGGGAAAGTAATTTTTTTTTTATATAGATAATCCGTGTTTGCAAAGTTAATTCAGTATTTTGTTTTATATTTGATGGATTCTCCATATCGGAAAGATTATTACTTTTTTTCAATCCGTGATTTTTTTTTTTTGTATGCAGTTAATATTTTGATGTACTGTACATGGTATGAAATTCCTTTTTTACTGTCTTTAAGGTAAGAAGTTCGTTAATGCAAAAATATATTTATTAGTGAAGTTTTATATTTCATTAGGTTAATTTTTATTTCAAAATTTCTGACTTTTGAAAATTCTTTAGGTGTTTATTTTTTAAAAGAGGGAGGGGTCAGTAGATGGACATGGCAACTAGAATTGGCTTTTAATTAGGAAATAATAACGAAAGCGTCTGTGCTTGACGAAAGCCTTTTGTAAGCCATGCAGTGTCAGGTCTTCCATGGAGTATCCATACCTAATAGGACTGGTTCTCGAGAATGATTTTTTTTTTTTTTTTTTTTTTTTTTTTTTGCTCTTTTATTTCGTTGCCGGAATAAGTAACTCATTTATGATCAGATGTTTATGAAAATTTATCGATAATGAGGTCGTTAATGTGTTGCATTACATTAGAACCTTTACTTTTTACCAAGAAGAGTATAGTATTTCTTGTTGATATAGTTTTAAATAGAATTTAAATCGAATCTGCCTATAGTCTTCACTATTGGTTTTACCTACCGTTATTATTAAAAATCACATCTAAAGACAGACTTTCCCTTCGAAATAAATGAAAGAGTATCAATTGGGAGTCGTAACGTGTGTTTTATCCATCAGCACCTTTAATATAGGTTAAAAATCTATGCATTATGAACAATTGATGTTATACATCAAATTGCCTTTGGCTATAACTTATGATACTTAAGTCTACATATCCCAATCATATACATGGAATGCTGGTATTTTCATGATGTAAGCTCAATACATTAAGTATCTTATCTGTGGCATTATTTTCTTTTCATATATCGAATATTCATTAGATTAATATCAAGTTTCATCTTCCATGGAACCTGATAACTATAGTCAATTCTTTTTAGTGAGGCAGATTTGCACGGACTCGCAGAGGTACCCTTTTAGCTCGGAAAAGTTTCCTGATCGCTGATTGGTTGGACAAGATAATTCTAACCAATCAGCGAGTAGGAAACTTTTTCGAGCTAAAAGGGCACCGTTGCGAGTCAGTGCAAATATGCCTCATTAAAAAAAAAATGAGTATAGTACTGAAAACGTAGCGAAGAAATAATGCCATAAAGGTGTATTGCACCATAATCAGGTAGCCTACTTCAAAATATTATTTTTTACCGAAGCTTTTATGGTTGGAAAGTTTTACCGTTGTAACCAATTTTATTACGCCGATTTTTTCTGCGTATGCCATCTTGGTCGTCTGCCGTGTAAAACTGGAAGGTTGAAACAACTTTGTTTTTTGTGTAATAGTTTTTCTTTTGCCTTTTATTATGCTTATCTTCATAATATTTTACTTGAAGTAATGTCTATACTATTGAAGTTTTTAAACTGACTATTTCAGTGTACTTAAAACTGTTTTTTCTCTCTCTCTCTCTCTCTCTCTCTCTCTCTCTCTCTCTCTCTCTCTCTCTCTCATTTAAAAAGTTATATTTAAAGTGGGAAGAGGCACTCTGTTCTATTCAACATAAAAAACATTATGCCTCGTATTGTTATTTGCACGGCACTCTGTAGCATGCACTTTACCTAATGCAAAAATCGAAGCATAATAAATGCTTTCATCAATGAATACCACAATCAAGGGTTGCTCATCATCCTATCAATATCATTATTATACCCGACTCCTTACTACAAGGGATGAATGCGGATGTAAGCAGTAGGCCAGTTGGTTCTTTTCCGTGTGAAACCGTCGCGAGTCAAAATTGTAACACGGTGAACTAATTCAAGAACAAGTTAGACAAGATCATAAAAACTCTCTAAACGTTTAAACCAATTCGCTCTATCCAAGAGCAAATGGAGCTTCCGCGGATTGACTAAAAAAGGTCTTTGGGGCATCCCAAATACTTGTAACACATGCCTTTGCGGAAGAGAAGAGTGGTTACTTGTAAACTGTAAAGTGTATAAAGCAAGGCTTATTACACTAAGAACTTTTTGTTTTTACTTGTATTAATATTACACTAAGAACTCGTGCGAAACTTCTGAGCATTTTGTTCACTGTCTGACATGGATTTTGATGTCTTTTGATTTACGAGCTTTTATTAAAAGAAAAAAAAAATGCTATGCAAGGTCTTACGTGTGGTTATGAGAGGCCTGTATTTATCAAATAAAGAGTTGTGTAGCATAACGCTAATATTAATTTCTTTCGTGTTTTTTTTTTATTGTGAGGTGCTTTTACAATAACAATAATAGGATGATTAATTAAGCATTTACTTCACGTCTAAATACGATAGATTGATAGGAAGAAAATCTTTAGTCTTAAGTATGCAAATATTAAAGCGCCTAAATTTGCATCCGCCAATTTCTCTTCCTATTATTAAGGAAATTTTAAGAACCGATCATTGCGGAGATTGCTCTGTATATCTGAAATGCATTATATATATATATATATATATATATATATATATGTACATATATATATGTATATATATACAGTATATATGTATATATATACAGTATATATGTATATATATACATATATATATATATATATATATATATATATATATATATATATATATATATATATATATATATATATATATTGAATCAAGAGCTCTTTAGCAATTTTATGTTATCGAGGTATCGTCATTGGATTACCTAAATATTTGAGAAAAGGAATTTCACCATTTAAGAAAATTTATTAATCCGTTGAGAACTCGATTATGGCGGTTATCATTCCAATATTTTGACATAAGGTCATTCAAGAAGTTCATTTATTCAAACGAAACAATGCGCTTTATATTTGAAATGAATCAAGATATATTAAGAAATAAAATCTCTATTTTGAAGTATAAATAAACAAAGTGTAAACGAAGTGGGAAAATTCTTAAAAATGCAATTTCACATACGTGACAGAATATCAACGAATATTGTATTCCAAGTAACAGAAATGCTTCAGCTGTAGTGAGAATCACCTAAAAATAGAAAAAAAAAAAGAAGGAACGTGAACCCATAAGAAAATTCTTTTAGGTCATTAAATAGTTAAAAGAGAAGAGCTTTTGAGCTCGCGGTATAAGCGTCAATTTCGAAGTTGTCACATAAAGTAGGGAGAGACAGAGAGGCAGAGGATCCTCGTATGGGGTTAAAAAGGTCTTTGGAGGTCCTGGAGAAGGAGGTGGAGGTCCTTTGAGGTGATCCTTGTGACCAGGGCATCAACTCACCTTCAGTCATGTTGTCCCCCTAAATGAGTGGCGCCCACATTCGCTATCCACCACCCATCCACCCACCAAGTCCTGTCATAAAGGGCTCGCGGCTAAAAGCCTGCTCTCTCTCTCTCTCTCTCTCTCTCTCTCTCTCTCTCTCTCTCTCTCTCTCTCTCTCTCTCTCTCTCTCCATTGTTTCTTGCCATCCATTTGGCAATTTCTCGTATTTTCTTTTGTTTTTTGCTTACAAACCCCGTTTACAGTTCTCTCTCTCTCTCTCTCTCTCTCTCTCTCTCTCTCTCTCTCTCTCTCTCTCTCTCTCTTGCCATCCTTCTTCCTACAATTTATCATATCTTTTGTTTCTTACTTTCCATTCCCCTTGCACAGTTCTCTCTCTGTTTACTTTTTCTCGTGCTTTTTTCCATTGCCTCTTCCTCCATACCATGAGAAATACAGCAGTTTGTTGAACTCCACCCCAGCGTAGCCCCCTCCCCGTGTTCACTGCGCCAGAAGGCGACTTGTCGGAAGCCTGCTGTCTCAAGAAGCTTTCAGAAGCTAAGTTAAAAGGGCCATAAAACTACCCAACAGTTTGTTACTTAAAGTCTTCTTTTAATAGAGCGGTCGACAGCCAGACTTGTCTTAAATACCCCTTCTCTACCCCTACCCCCACCTAACAAACCTCCGAGGTCTAAGACTCCCATACAAGAAATAGAAAAAATGATAGTCTTGGGTTTCAAACTGTGTTCGCGCTTTTGTTTCCCTTTATCGCAGCGAAAGGTTCGGTCTGTAAAAAGAGATTCCCGAAATAAAAGGGCTCTTATTCTTAACCCAGAAACGTGAAATTTTCCGTAAACACCTTTCTCTGTCCTTGGTTTGCTTACTGACCGAAGCTAAAGATTTCGTATTGTTTTCCATGTTACACAGTTTCTTTGCGTATCGAGGTAGTTCATGGTGCCTACATATAAAATGTGCGTGTACGTGTGCGATCACTCACACACACACACACACACACACACACACATATATATATATATATATATATATATATATATTTATATATATATATATATATATATATATATGTATATATATACACATATATATATATATATATATATATATATATATATATATATATATATATATATATATATATATATATATAATGTATATAAGTGTGTGTGTGTATGTGTGAGTTCACTCACACACACGCACACACACATTATATATATATATATATATATATATATATATATATATATATATATTACTGTTTATATATATACAGTATATATATATATATATATATATATATATATATGTGTGTGTGTGTGTGTGTGTGTGTTTGTGTACTTCACAATGGTTTTTTTCTTTAACTCAGGAGTCAAAGGAGGAATGTTGCAGTAACGTGTTGTTTTTCTCTAAAACCCCATGTTATGGGGGAATAGCTCATTGCTTAAATATACTGTATATTCATATGTCATAACTCAGAGAGCAGTATAATTAGTTTGTTTACTTTTGATATTTTTGTTTCATTCGTTTCTCTTCGTGTAGTTTATAATTTTACATAGTTTACATAGCCCTAAAAGCGATTTGATTGTTGCTTCGTATTACGTTGGAAAAGAAACTTTATTTCACGATTATTATTAAATACCGTTGGAGATGAGGCACTTTTTAGTCTCAGATTTAGAAAGGAAGACAGCGAGGAATAACTTTTTTTTTTGACAACAAATAGATGTTTGTTCAGATATCTCTCACGAGAGATAACATACACAATATCACATGTATAAATATGAAATATCTCCAATTCTTTTAATTGTTTCCCCTATGGTTTTTATGATTGAATTACATATTTTAGATTTATGTATTTGATATCTTAGTCTTTTTTTTTGCAGTGTTGTGTTTTGGGGTGTATGTTTGGATTGATACGCCGTAACTTTATAGTACTTTTAATTTATTATTATTGTTATTTGTTTGTTTTAGATTTTCTCTTTGTGATTAGAATTTATGTACATTTCTTTTAGGTCTTTTTGATTCCTATTAGTGTACTGAAAACAACTTACCATGATAGTGAAGATAAATATTATTTTTGACAGAATATTAGTAAATTATGATGTCAAAGTTATATAATGTATCGTGGTCTACCTAATGGTATCATCAGTCGATTTCGATGTTTTGTATATCCGTTATTCAACAAAATCATTATTCTATTAGTATCTATATTTTTCACCCTGCACCTTTTCCTCTATACGGAAGTGACACCAGAAGAGTTTAATCTTACGGGTTCTTTGCAAATCGAATCATTTTGATGAGGTTGCTACCACGCGTTATTTTTCTCGACTTCAGTAGATGCTGGCACCCCCTTACACCTGGATGGAATTATGAACGATATTCTGGGATCGAATGCGCTCCCTGTAGGCCTATTCATTACCCCAGTAATGAGCCACTGCGCTGGAAGGGCTATTATTCTGTGGATTCTGTCAAAAATATCATTTTGGAGATTTTGGTAAAATTATCTTACAAGAATTCATTTCGAATTTTAGAATTGTTGTATAAATGTTCATGACTGATTTTTACAAGAATATTTTCAATTTCACATTTACATAAAATTTGATTTCTTCTGAAATATTTGGCAATTGGCTTGTCTATTGTAACTCCTTATTCTGCTCGTTGTGAAACGAGATAGAGGTGAAGGCTAATTTGGGCTGCTAGTGAAGCACCAAACTCATATTGTTTAAAGATTTTAAGAACTCTGGATTTGTACTTTGCTGTTTTTAAGACATGGTCTTTTTCTAAATGTGCTGGGAAGAGCATGAATATGAATTCTCATTATTTCAGAAGTAGCAGCCTCTCGTTAGTGAAAACTTAGAAAAGATGGGGAAAACGGTGTCCAAGTTATTATAATGACGCTTCTCATTAATTGTTTTGTTCAATGGGAATTCTCCATTTTTCGTAATATTTGCTTGCTCCTATTATTATTATTATTATTATTATTATTATTATTGAGGAGGAGGTTAAGGATAGGGAATCGGGGAATATGGGGAAAGGGAGAGTAAACCTGGATACAATCCAGTTTATAACCCGAAGGCAGGTACTCGAGATGGGAGAGAATAAGGAAAAGGGGAGAAAGAGAAGTACAGGAGACGAATAAAAGAGAGGGGCAGCCCGTCTTGCGATTTTAGGGATTTTTATCCAGTATTATTATTATTTGTAGTAGTAGTAGTTACTTTTTTCAATAGTAGGATATTTTTTCTTTTATTTCCCTAGCTCGATCTGCCGTTATTAAGGCTTTAATTGCTTGAAAAATGTGAGTGTTCTGAATAAATTGATTATTACTGTCTTCATTGCAGAATGTTTCCACCACATTCCGTTTAATCATCTTGGGGCACTATCTACTCAAAGTAATCTGTGTTTAAGGTTTATGATAAATGCTATACTGTTTGACTTAATATGAATACCATTTAACAACTTCACTAATCCCCTAGCTAATGTTATATAGGTATAGCGTATATTCTTTTGATATTCTCTTTGTACTAAGCCACACAGAAAGTATCACAGGAACAGAACCTGATACGCTATTTTATTTATCTGGTAATCATACAGTCTTCTGCATTCGGTCATTTTAACGCAGAATTGAGTATACAAATTGCTCATTTTAAATCGGCTGTGAGTATACAAATTTGATACCCTATTCCTAAAGCAATGAAGTGTATTACGCATTGTGAGATGTTAATCTTGCCTAGAAATGGGCAATGAAATTATCTTTCGAGATTTGAACCAATGTCCTGTGATTTACCTGGCAAAAAACTATTTGCACTATGCCTGATGATCGCCAGAATGGGGTTCAAACTCATTAGTTTCTTTTGTGTCTGCAACCTCATCATCCTTGTGAGCAAGGAGCCAATAGGTCTACTTGCTGAGTCATCAGCAGCCATTGCCTGGCCCTCCCTGGTGCTAGCTTGGATGGAGACAGGCCTTAAGCGCTAATCATATGTATATATGGTCATTGTCCTGTTTGCTAGGGCAATGTCACTGTCTCTTGCCTCAGTCATTCATGAGCAGCCTTTAACCCTTCAAACTCACAGAATGCATAAATGAGTGGTTACAGATTTGTTATTGCATATAGTCTCAGATAACACCCATGTCTTGTGTTTCTTTCACTCACTCCGTAACCCAACAGCAAATAGTAGGCATTAACTCTTCAATTTGGAAATGAAGGGAAGAATGCGTTATAAAATTGACGAAGGACAATCTTCTCTAGCAATTTTAAACTGATCTGTAAAATACCAGGCCAATACAATATGCATTCAAGAGAAGCGAGCAGAAAAGTAGTGGAGAAAAGATGCTACAAATACTTGGAATCATAAAGAGCCTACTACATCTATATCTAGCGTTTTGTCCACTCCCTTCAATACCCCTCCCCAGGCAATGCGAACTGCTTGGAAATAATTGATGGGACAAACCTCGTATAGTTGATAGGAAAAATCTCGTATTTGGTGATTTGAACCAATGACCTATGATTTGATAAGCCAACACTATTTGCACTCAGTAATAGACTCCATAAAAGAATTAGAAGAAGATATGCTACTAATATCAGTATGATAATAGAGGATTTCCTGCACCAATATGTATAGTTTTACCTCAGCCAGTAATGATTAAAAACATTTAATTCTCCCATAAAGGCAATAAACTAAAAGATGCATTATGAGCAGGCATTCTTGCTTTTAATTAGATAAGAGAATTTTAGATGGCGAAATGTACTTGTTTTACCCTCTCCCTGTTCTACCAGCAAAGAAAAAGTAGATATTTGATTCTCCTGTCCAAAGGTAATAAGGTGACGTTTCAATTGGGCATGCTCTTCGCAGTCCAAAGCGTGAAGTAGCAGATGATGAATGGAGAAGTATTGAATTAAAAGTTGAAGATAGAGACAACTAGCGAAATGTAACCGAGGCCCTTTTGCGTCAATGGGCGTAGGAGGAGATGATAAGATGGTGATCGTTTGTATGTAGGCAATCTAGCACAGAAGTAGATAAGACAAGCGTCTTCTCTGAAGATTTGAACCGTTGAAAAGTGGTTGTTTTTTTCTCATTTTTTCTGCCTTTTTTTAGTTGTATCACTATTTCACTATTAAATTTATATATATATTTTTTTTTAATTCGCTTCAGGATTATATTTCTTGTTTGCGCGAGCTACATTGTATAGAGTATTAGAATTTTAAGCAAGAGAACATGATCGAACTAGAACTTAACCCAAGGGACGTGAATCCCGTAGTTAGTTTTTTTTTTTTTTTGTTTTTTCAGGTAAGTATAGGCTTATCTTCCTTTCAGAATATTTATGTCATCTTTAAGTTTACTCATGAAATAAGTAAATTTGGGCATTTCTTACCATATGTTGCTTTTCTTGTAAGTCAGCCTTCTCTCTCTAATTCTTTTGAATTTGAAAGATTTTCACATTATAGTGAAAAAAGTTCGTCATAATTTTATATAAAAAGAGAGGCTTTGCGATTCTTTACAGTTTGCCTCTTCCATCTACAAATATTGTCTTACAAAAAATCTTCGGAATTATTATATCTTTGTTTTTAGTTAAGTCATACTTGATATTCCGGTTATTTTACTACCGTCTTTTTACTTTGATAAGACATTATTATTATTATTATTATTATTATTATTATTATTATTATTATTATTATTATTATTATTGTTATTGTTGTTGTTGTTGATGTAGTTATCATCATCAAAACACTTACACAGCTGTTCTGTTTAAAGTTGATCATAACAGGTTTACTTAGATTAGAAAGAATAAAATTGTCTGTTAGTGACAATTATGGTTTCACTATCAGCACTTGATTGTTTTTTGTAATAAGTACTTTTATTAAAACTTCAAGACAAAATTTTTGAGGCTATCGATGTAAGCAAGATTTCCAGTTTCAATAATGAAACTAAGATATTTTTGACAATAAAAAATCAATGTATGTTTACGTCAGTGTTCAACTTTCTCACGCCAAGTCCAAGCTTTATGAAGGTCCATAAGAATTTGCAGTCTCTCTCTCTCTCTCTCTCTCTCTCTCTCTCTCTCTAGTCAATATGTTTACTTTGTTGTATAACTTCCTGACGAAAATTCCAAGTTTTATGAAGGTCAATAAGAACCTCTCTCTCTCTCTCTCTCTCTCTCTCTCTCTCTCTCTCATATCTGATCCGGAAAAGGGTTCATAAAAGAGAAGAGGCCCAGGACAGAAACAAAGCCACAAATGATGCTACGGTGAATTTCTGTCAAAGCACTAAAACAGGGGAGGTCCTTCTCATTATCTGCGGTGCCGTTGATGTTGCTGTTGAATGTCGTTGCAAAAGCAGGAGAGAGAGAGCTTTCGTTGACTTTGCGGTTTTCTTCGTCAGGGGATGGGGAAGAGATGACAATGTCAAGGTTAACCCGATACCCTCTCCCTTTCTTTTTTAAGTGTTCTCGGTCACCTTTGGGAAAATGGCTTTTTTTTTTTCTCCATTACGCGCACACTCACTTTCGCACGCATAGCGTTTAAATCTGTACTTTTCTCTATGTTTGACTTGGAAACTCAAAATTTGGAGCATAAATTTATAAAGAGAGAGAGAGAGAGAGAGAGAGAGAGAGAGAGAGAGAGAGATTTGACAGTCATTTTTATTTTTGTATCTTGTTAAGTTATACCTGGAAACTGAAATTTTGCTATATAGATTTCTAGAGAGAGAGAGAGAGAGAGAGAGAGAGAGAGAGAGAGAGAGAGAGAATTTACCTGTCAGTTTTATTTTTCCATCTTATTACTAGGATTTATGTACCCATTACCCAAATGTGAAAGAAAGGGATTATTTTCTGTAATTTTAAGTTATTGAAGATTGACCAAGAGTATTTTTATTTTTGAAATTATCACACAACAAAGGAACGGAGAGCGTGCAGCAGCTTTCTCCCACGCAAACTTTAACTGCTCGTTGCCAGGGGTAGGTAAGAAAAAAGAATATCCTGGATAGACGTTCTCATCCCCCGGGAAGAGAGAGAGAGAGAGAGTGAAAGACTCCACAGGACAGAATCAGAGTCGCCTTATTAGTGCGTTATAGCCATTCTGGTGGTCGAGACGAATTGCCCGTCGACAGAGATATTAGGTAGGAATTAGGGTTATCAGGGCCATTCCGTCCTTCTTTTAATTGCTTGGGCTGTTGCCACCTCTGCGTTTCGAGGGCCACTTACGACCCCATTATGGTTAAGGACCTTGACCCCTGCGCCAAAAGGTTTTTGTCGATTGAACGATCTTCGTTTTAGAGAAGTCTCCCGTGTCCTGATACAGATTCTTTTCATGGAAGTAGAAAATTCTTGGATTTTGCATATATTTTGGAGAAGCTCTCACCTATATTAATATCATTGAATTATTATTTAATGTTGCCGTTCTTAAAATATGTATCAATTGATCAGTACTTCTCTTGTAGTTTATTAATTTACTTTCCTCACTGGCCTATTTATTCCTGTTAGAGCCCTTGGGCTCATAGCATCCTACTTTTCCAACTAGGGATGTAGCTTAGCTAGTAATAATAACAATTACGATAGTAAAAGTACTTTCATAGGTTTGCCTTCTCCATGCTACCGACATATTTACATAACTTTATCATAGGGGAAGTCTCTTACGAGAAAAAAAAAATAGATTGTTTCCGATTTTTTTCCAATTTATTGGTCTATTTATCTTGCAATAAAAGGAGAGTTTACACATCCTGTATAGGTCCGTAGCCATTTGGTAGGAACTGCTACAGACCCCTGAGTTTTAAAAGGTCTGTTATCCTGCCATCTTGAGTGATGCTTTAAGATGGAGTTTGGTGTTTAAAGACCATTGGATATATTTATGATTCTTAAGATTTCGTAATTCTCATACTATCTCTCTCTCTCTCTCTCTCTCTCTCTCTCTCTCTCTCTCGGATTTAAAAGATACTCCTTAATATTATTATTATTATTATTATTATTATTATTATTATTATTATTATTGCTGGTGTTTTTGTTATTATTATTATTATTATTATTATTATTATTATAATTATTAATATTATTATTACTACTACTATTATTATTATTATCTAAGCTACAACTCTAGTTGGAAAAACAGGAGGCTATAAGCCCAAGGTCTACAACAAGGAAAATATCTCACTGAGCTAAGGCATTAAGTAAATAAATAAACTAAAAGAGAGGTAATGAATAATTAAATTAAAATTAAATATTTCAAGAACAGTAACAACATTAAAATATATTTCATATATAAACTAGACACTATATTAACAAGATGAAGAGAAATAAGAATAAGTAGTGTGCCCGAATGAACCCTCAAGCAAGAGAACTTTATCTTAAGCCAGTGGAAAACCATGGCTATGTC